>NW_020229985.1:0-21177 GCF_003227715.2 Harpegnathos saltator
AGGAACGCGCTTTTGCCTCAATATAGTCCTGTATGAACACTATCCCCACCATAAATTTCAACTCTCAATTCCCAGTAGAAGCGGAGATATGAACATTTAAATTCAAATTTCAATTAAAATTAACGTAAAATTTAAAAATGTAACCTTCGATATCTCCTAAACGGCTCAAGATACAGGAACGCGCTTTTGCCTCAATATAGTCCTGTATCAACCCTATCCCCACCATAAATTTCGACTCTCAATTCCCAGTAGAAGCGGAGATATGAACATTTAAATTCAAATTTCAATTAAAATTAACGTAAAATTTAAAAATGTAACCTTCGATATCTCCTAAACGGCTCAAGATACAGGAACGCGCTTTTGCCTCAATATAGTCCTGTATCAACCCTATCCCCACCATAAATTTCGACTCTCAATTCCCAGTAGAAGCGGAGATATGAACATTTAAATTCAAATTTCAATTAAAATTAACGTAAAATTTAAAAATGTAACCTTCGATATCTCCTAAACGGCTCAAGATACAGGAACGCGCTTTTGCCTCAATATAGTCCTGTATCAACCCTATCCCCACCATAAATTTCGACTCTCAATTCCCAGTAGAAGCGGAGATATGAACATTTAAATTCAAATTTCAATTAAAATTAACGTAAAATTTAAAAATGTAACCTTCGATATCTCCTAAACGGCTCAAGATACAGGAACGCGCTTTTGCCTCAATATAGTCCTGTATCAACCCTATTCCCACCATAAATTTCGACTCTCAATTCCCAGTAGAAGCGGAGATATGAACATTTAAATTCAAATTTCAATTAAAATTAACGTAAAATTTAAAAATGTAACCTTCGGTATCTCCTAAACGGCTCAAGATACAGGAACGCGCTTTTGCCTCAATATAGTCCTGTATCAACCCTATTCCCACCATAAATTTCGACTCTCAATTCCCAGTAGAAGCGGAGATATGAACATTTAAATTCAAATTTCAATTAAAATTAACGTAAAATTTAAAAATGTAACCTTCGATATCTCCTAAACGGCTCAAGATACAGGAACGCGCTTTTGCCTCAATATAGTCCTGTATCAACCCTATCCCCACCATAAATTTCGACTCTCAATTCCCAGTAGAAGCGGAGATATGAACATTTAAATTCAAATTTCAATTAAAATTAACGTAAAATTTAAAAATGTAACCTTCGATATCTCCTAAACGGCTCAAGATACAGGAACGCGCTTTTGCCTCAATATAGTCCTGTATCAACCCTATCCCCACCATAAATTTCGACTTTCAATTCCCAGTAGAAGCGGAGATATGAACATTTAAATTCAAATTTCAATTAAAATTAACGTAAAATTTAAAAATGTAACCTTCGATATCTCCTAAACGGCTCAAGATACAGGAACGCGCTTTTGCCTCAATATAGTCCTGTATCAACCCTATCCCACCATAAATTTCGACTCTCAATTCCCAGTAGAAGCGGAGATATGAACATTTAAATTCAAATTTCAATTAAAATTAACGTAAAATTTAAAAATGTAACCTTCGATATCTCCTAAACGGCTCAAGATACAGGAACGCGCTTTTGCCTCAATATAGTCCTGTATCAACCCTATCCCCACCATAAATTTCGACTCTCAATTCCCAGTAGAAGCGGAGATATGAACATTTAAATTCAAATTTCAATTAAAATTAACTTAAAATTTAAAAATGTAACCTTCGGTATCTCCTAAACGGCTCAAGATACAGGAACGCGCTTTTGCCTCAATATAGTCCTGTATCAACCCTATTCTCACCATAAATTTCGACTCTCCAATTCCCAGTAGAAGCGGAGATATGAACATTTAAATTCAAATTTCCAATTAAAATTAACGTAAAATTTAAAAATGTAACCTTCGGTATCTCCTAAACGGCTCAAGATACAGGAACGCGCTTTTGCCTCAATATAGTCCTGTATCAACCCTATCCTCACCATAAATTTCGACTCTCAATTCCCAGTAGAAGCGGAGATATGAACATTTAAATTCAAATTTCAATTAAAATTAACTTAAAATTTAAAAATGTAACCTTCGTATCTCCTAAACGGCTCAAGATACAGGAACGCGCTTTTGCCTCAATATAGTCCTGTATCAACCCTATTCCACCATAAATTTCGACTCTCAATTCCCAGTAGAAGCGGAGATATGAACATTTAAATTCAAATTTCAATTAAAATTAACGTAAAATTTAAAAATGTAACCTTCGGTATCTCCTAAACGGCTCAAGATACAGGAACGCGCTTTTGCCTCAATATAGTCCTGTATCAACCCTATCCCACCATAAATTTCGACTCTCAATTCCCAGTAGAAGCGGAGATATGAACATTTAAATTCAAATTTCAATTAAAATTAACGTTAAAATTTAAAAATGTAACCTTCGGTATCTCCTAAACGGCTCAAGATACAGGAACGCGCTTTTGCCTCAATATAGTCCTGTATCAACCCTATTCCCCACCATAAATTTCGACTCTCAATTCCCAGTAGAAGCGGAGATATGAACATTAAATTCAAATTTCAATTAAAATTAACTTAAAATTTAAAAATGTAACCTTCGTATCTCCTAAACGGCTCAAGATACAGGAACGCGCTTTTGCCTCAATATAGTCCTGTATCAACCCTATTCCACCATAAATTTCGACTCTCAATTCCCAGTAGAAGCGGAGATATGAACATTTAAATTCAAATTTCAATTAAAATTAACGTAAAATTTAAAAATGTAACCTTCGGTATCTCCTAAACGGCTCAAGATACAGGAACGCGCTTTTGCCTCAATATAGTCCTGTATCAACCCTATCCACCATAAATTTCGACTCTCAATTCCCAGTAGAAGCGGAGATATGAACATTTAAATTCAAATTTCAATTAAAATTAACTTAAAATTTAAAAATGTAACCTTCGGTATCTCCTAAACGGCTCAAGATACAGGAACGCGCTTTTGCCTCAATATAGTCCTGTATCAACCCTATTCCACCATAAATTTCGACTCTCAATTCCCAGTAGAAGCGGAGATATGAACATTTAAATTCAAATTTCAATTAAAATTAACTTAAAATTTAAAAATGTAACCTTCGGTATCTCCTAAACGGCTCAAGATACAGGAACGCGCTTTTGCCTCAATATAGTCCTGTATCAACCCTCACCATAAATTTCGACTCTCAATTCCCAGTAGAAGCGGAGATATGAACATTTAAATTCAAATTTCAATTAAAATTAACTTAAAATTTAAAAATGTAACCTTCGGTATCTCCTAAACGGCTCAAGATACAGGAACGCGCTTTTGCCTCAATATAGTCCTGTATCAACCCTATTCCACCATAAATTTCGACTCTCAATTCCCAGTAGAAGCGGAGATATGAACATTTAAATTCAAATTTCAATTAAAATTAACTTAAAATTTAAAAATGTAACCTTCGGTATCTCCTAAACGGCTCAAGATACAGGAACGCGCTTTTGCCTCAATATAGTCCTGTATCAACCCTATTCTCACCATAAATTTCGACTCTCAATTCCCAGTAGAAGCGGAGATATGAACATTTAAATTCAAATTTCAATTAAAATTAACTTAAAATTTAAAAATGTAACCTTCGGTATCTCCTAAACGGCTCAAGATACAGGAACGCGCTTTTGCCTCAATATAGTCCTGTATCAACCCTATTCTCACCATAAATTTCGACTCTCAATTCCCAGTAGAAGCGGAGATATGAACATTTAAATTCAAATTTCAATTAAAATTAACTTAAAATTTAAAAATGTAACCTTCGGTATCTCCTAAACGGCTCAAGATACAGGAACGCGCTTTTGCCTCAATATAGTCCTGTATCAACCCTATCCACCATAAATTTCGACTCTCAATTCCCAGTAGAAGCGGAGATATGAACATTTAAATTCAAATTTCAATTAAAATTAACTTAAAATTTAAAAATGTAACCTTCGGTATCTCCTAAACGGCTCAAGATACAGGAACGCGCTTTTGCCTCAATATAGTCCTGTATCAACCCTATCCACCATAAATTTCGACTCTCAATTCCCAGTAGAAGCGGAGATATGAACATTTAAATTCAAATTTCAATTAAAATTAACTAAAATTTAAAAATGTAACCTTCGGTATCTCCTAAACGGCTCAAGATACAGGAACGCGCTTTTGCCTCAATATAGTCCTGTATCAACCCTATTCTCACCATAAATTTCGACTCTCAATTCCCAGTAGAAGCGGAGATATGAACATTTAAATTCAAATTTCAATTAAAATTAACTTAAAATTTAAAAATGTAACCTTCGGTATCTCCTAAACGGCTCAAGATACAGGAACGCGCTTTTGCCTCAATATAGTCCTGTATCAACCCTATTCTCACCATAAATTTCGACTCTCAATTCCCAGTAGAAGCGGAGATATGAACATTTAAATTCAAATTTCAATTAAAATTAACTTAAAATTTAAAAATGTAACCTTCGGTATCTCCTAAACGGCTCAAGATACAGGAACGCGCTTTTGCCTCAATATAGTCCTGTATCAACCCTATTCTCACCATAAATTTCGACTCTCAATTCCCAGTAGAAGCGGAGATATGAACATTTAAATTCAAATTTCAATTAAAATTAACTTAAAATTTAAAAATGTAACCTTCGGTATCTCCTAAACGGCTCAAGATACAGGAACGCGCTTTTGCCTCAATATAGTCCTGTATCAACCCTATCCACCATAAATTTCGACTCTCAATTCCCAGTAGAAGCGGAGATATGAACATTTAAATTCAAATTTCAATTAAAATTAACTTAAAATTTAAAAATGTAACCTTCGGTATCTCCTAAACGGCTCAAGATACAGGAACGCGCTTTTGCCTCAATATAGTCCTGTATCAACCCTATCCACCATAAATTTCGACTCTCAATTCCCAGTAGAAGCGGAGATATGAACATTTAAATTCAAATTTCAATTAAAATTAACTTAAAATTTAAAAATGTAACCTTCGGTATCTCCTAAACGGCTCAAGATACAGGAACGCGCTTTTGCCTCAATATAGTCCTGTATCAACCCTATCCACCATAAATTTCGACTCTCAATTCCCAGTAGAAGCGGAGATATGAACATTTAAATTCAAATTTCAATTAAAATTAACTTAAAATTTAAAAATGTAACCTTCGGTATCTCCTAAACGGCTCAAGATACAGGAACGCGCTTTTGCCTCAATATAGTCCTGTATCAACCCTATTCCACCATAAATTTCGACTCTCAATTCCCAGTAGAAGCGGAGATATGAACATTTAAATTCAAATTTCAATTAAAATTAACTTAAAATTTAAAAATGTAACCTTCGGTATCTCCTAAACGGCTCAAGATACAGGAACGCGCTTTTGCCTCAATATAGTCCTGTATCAACCCTATTCTCACCATAAATTTCGACTCTCAATTCCCAGTAGAAGCGGAGATATGAACATTTAAATTCAAATTTCAATTAAAATTAACTTAAAATTTAAAAATGTAACCTTCGGTATCTCCTAAACGGCTCAAGATACAGGAACGCGCTTTTGCCTCAATATAGTCCTGTATCAACCCTATTCCACCATAAATTTCGACTCTCAATTCCCAGTAGAAGCGGAGATATGAACATTTAAATTCAAATTTCAATTAAAATTAACTTAAAATTTAAAAATGTAACCTTCGGTATCTCCTAAACGGCTCAAGATACAGGAACGCGCTTTTGCCTCAATATAGTCCTGTATCAACCCTATTCTCACCATAAATTTCGACTCTCAATTCCCAGTAGAAGCGGAGATATGAACATTTAAATTCAAATTTCAATTAAAATTAACTTAAAATTTAAAAATGTAACCTTCGGTATCTCCTAAACGGCTCAAGATACAGGAACGCGCTTTTGCCTCAATATAGTCCTGTATCAACCCTATTCTCACCATAAATTTCGACTCTCAATTCCCAGTAGAAGCGGAGATATGAACATTTAAATTCAAATTTCAATTAAAATTAACTTAAAATTTAAAAATGTAACCTTCGGTATCTCCTAAACGGCTCAAGATACAGGAACGCGCTTTTGCCTCAATATAGTCCTGTATCAACCCTATTCTCACCATAAATTTCGACTCTCAATTCCCAGTAGAAGCGGAGATATGAACATTTAAATTCAAATTTCAATTAAAATTAACTTAAAATTTAAAAATGTAACCTTCGGTATCTCCTAAACGGCTCAAGATACAGGAACGCGCTTTTGCCTCAATATAGTCCTGTATCAACCCTATTCTCACCATAAATCTCGACTCTCAATTCCCAGTAGAAGCGGAGATATGAACATTTAAATTCAAATTTCAATTAAAATTAACTTAAAATTTAAAAATGTAACCTTCGGTATCTCCTAAACGGCTCAAGATACAGGAACGCGCTTTTGCCTCAATATAGTCCTGTATCAACCCTATTCTCACCATAAATTCGACTCTCAATTCCCAGTAGAAGCGGAGATATGAACATTTAAATTCAAATTTCAATTAAAATTAACTTAAAATTTAAAAATGTAACCTTCGGTATCTCCTAAACGGCTCAAGATACAGGAACGCGCTTTTGCCTCAATATAGTCCTGTATCAACCCTATTCTCACCATAAATCTCGACTCTTCCCAGTAGAAGCGGAGATATGAACATTTAAATTCAAATTTCAATTAAAATTAACTTAAAATTTAAAAATGTAACCTTCGGTATCTCCTAAACGGCTCAAGATACAGGAACGCGCTTTTGCCTCAATATAGTCCTGTATCAACCCTATTCTCACCATAAATCTCGACTCTCAATTCCCAGTAGAAGCGGAGATATGAACATTTAAATTCAAATTTCAATTAAAATTAACTTAAAATTTAAAAATGTAACCTTCGGTATCTCCTAAACGGCTCAAGATACAGGAACGCGCTTTTGCCTCAATATAGTCCTGTATCAACCCTATTCTCACCATAAATCTCGACTCTCAATTCCCAGTAGAAGCGGAGATATGAACATTTAAATTCAAATTTCAATTAAAATTAACTTAAAATTTAAAAATGTAACCTTCGGTATCTCCTAAACGGCTCAAGATACAGGAACGCGCTTTTGCCTCAATATAGTCCTGTATCAACCCTATTCTCACCATAAATCTCGACTCTCAATTCCCAGTAGAAGCGGAGATATGAACATTTAAATTCAAATTTCAATTAAAATTAACTTAAAATTTAAAAATGTAACCTTCGGTATCTCCTAAACGGCTCAAGATACAGGAACGCGCTTTTGCCTCAATATAGTCCTGTATCAACCCTATTCTCACCATAAATCTCGACTCTCAATTCCCAGTAGAAGCGGAGATATGAACATTTAAATTCAAATTTCAATTAAAATTAACTTAAAATTTAAAAATGTAACCTTCGGTATCTCCTAAACGGCTCAAGATACAGGAACGCGCTTTTGCCTCAATATAGTCCTGTATCAACCCTATTCTCACCATAAATCTCGACTCTCAATTCCCAGTAGAAGCGGAGATATGAACATTTAAATTCAAATTTCAATTAAAATTAACTTAAAATTTAAAAATGTAACCTTCGGTATCTCCTAAACGGCTCAAGATACAGGAACGCGCTTTTGCCTCAATATAGTCCTGTATCAACCCTATTCTCACCATAAATCTCGACTCTCAATTCCCAGTAGAAGCGGAGATATGAACATTTAAATTCAAATTTCAATTAAAATTAACTTAAAATTTAAAAATGTAACCTTCGGTATCTCCTAAACGGCTCAAGATACAGGAACGCGCTTTTGCCTCAATATAGTCCTGTATCAACCCTATTCTCACCATAAATCTCGACTCTCAATTCCCAGTAGAAGCGGAGATATGAACATTTAAATTCAAATTTCAATTAAAATTAACTTAAAATTTAAAAATGTAACCTTCGGTATCTCCTAAACGGCTCAAGATACAGGAACGCGCTTTTGCCTCAATATAGTCCTGTATCAACCCTATTCTCACCATAAATCTCGACTCTCAATTCCCAGTAGAAGCGGAGATATGAACATTTAAATTCAAATTTCAATTAAAATTAACTTAAAATTTAAAAATGTAACCTTCGGTATCTCCTAAACGGCTCAAGATACAGGAACGCGCTTTTGCCTCAATATAGTCCTGTATCAACCCTATTCTCACCATAAATCTCGACTCTCAATTCCCAGTAGAAGCGGAGATATGAACATTTAAATTCAAATTTCAATTAAAATTAACTTAAAATTTAAAAATGTAACCTTCGGTATCTCCTAAACGGCTCAAGATACAGGAACGCGCTTTTGCCTCAATATAGTCCTGTATCAACCCTATTCTCACCATAAATCTCGACTCTCAATTCCCAGTAGAAGCGGAGATATGAACATTTAAATTCAAATTTCAATTAAAATTAACTTAAAATTTAAAAATGTAACCTTCGGTATCTCCTAAACGGCTCAAGATACAGGAACGCGCTTTTGCCTCAATATAGTCCTGTATCAACCCTATTCTCACCATAAATCTCGACTCTCAATTCCCAGTAGAAGCGGAGATATGAACATTTAAATTCAAATTTCAATTAAAATTAACTTAAAATTTAAAAATGTAACCTTCGGTATCTCCTAAACGGCTCAAGATACAGGAACGCGCTTTTGCCTCAATATAGTCCTGTATCAACCCTATTCTCACCATAAATCTCGACTCTCAATTCCCAGTAGAAGCGGAGATATGAACATTTAAATTCAAATTTCAATTAAAATTAACTTAAAATTTAAAAATGTAACCTTCGGTATCTCCTAAACGGCTCAAGATACAGGAACGCGCTTTTGCCTCAATATAGTCCTGTATCAACCCTATTCTCACCATAAATCTCGACTCTCAATTCCCAGTAGAAGCGGAGATATGAACATTTAAATTCAAATTTCAATTAAAATTAACTTAAAATTTAAAAATGTAACCTTCGGTATCTCCTAAACGGCTCAAGATACAGGAACGCGCTTTTGCCTCAATATAGTCCTGTATCAACCCTATTCTCACCATAAATCTCGACTCTCAATTCCCAGTAGAAGCGGAGATATGAACATTTAAATTCAAATTTCAATTAAAATTAACTTAAAATTTAAAAATGTAACCTTCGGTATCTCCTAAACGGCTCAAGATACAGGAACGCGCTTTTGCCTCAATATAGTCCTGTATCAACCCTATTCTCACCATAAATCTCGACTCTCAATTCCCAGTAGAAGCGGAGATATGAACATTTAAATTCAAATTTCAATTAAAATTAACTTAAAATTTAAAAATGTAACCTTCGGTATCTCCTAAACGGCTCAAGATACAGGAACGCGCTTTTGCCTCAATATAGTCCTGTATCAACCCTATTCTCACCATAAATCTCGACTCTCAATTCCCAGTAGAAGCGGAGATATGAACATTTAAATTCAAATTTCAATTAAAATTAACTTAAAATTTAAAAATGTAACCTTCGGTATCTCCTAAACGGCTCAAGATACAGGAACGCGCTTTTGCCTCAATATAGTCCTGTATCAACCCTATTCTCACCATAAATCTCGACTCTCAATTCCCAGTAGAAGCGGAGATATGAACATTTAAATTCAAATTTCAATTAAAATTAACTTAAAATTTAAAAATGTAACCTTCGGTATCTCCTAAACGGCTCAAGATACAGGAACGCGCTTTTGCCTCAATATAGTCCTGTATCAACCCTATTCTCACCATAAATCTCGACTCTCAATTCCCAGTAGAAGCGGAGATATGAACATTTAAATTCAAATTTCAATTAAAATTAACTTAAAATTTAAAAATGTAACCTTCGGTATCTCCTAAACGGCTCAAGATACAGGAACGCGCTTTTGCCTCAATATAGTCCTGTATCAACCCTATTCTCACCATAAATCTCGACTCTCAATTCCCAGTAGAAGCGGAGATATGAACATTTAAATTCAAATTTCAATTAAAATTAACTTAAAATTTAAAAATGTAACCTTCGGTATCTCCTAAACGGCTCAAGATACAGGAACGCGCTTTTGCCTCAATATAGTCCTGTATCAACCCTATTCTCACCATAAATCTCGACTCTCAATTCCCAGTAGAAGCGGAGATATGAACATTTAAATTCAAATTTCAATTAAAATTAACTTAAAATTTAAAAATGTAACCTTCGGTATCTCCTAAACGGCTCAAGATACAGGAACGCGCTTTTGCCTCAATATAGTCCTGTATCAACCCTATTCTCACCATAAATCTCGACTCTCAATTCCCAGTAGAAGCGGAGATATGAACATTTAAATTCAAATTTCAATTAAAATTAACTTAAAATTTAAAAATGTAACCTTCGGTATCTCCTAAACGGCTCAAGATACAGGAACGCGCTTTTGCCTCAATATAGTCCTGTATCAACCCTATTCTCACCATAAATCTCGACTCTCAATTCCCAGTAGAAGCGGAGATATGAACATTTAAATTCAAATTTCAATTAAAATTAACTTAAAATTTAAAAATGTAACCTTCGGTATCTCCTAAACGGCTCAAGATACAGGAACGCGCTTTTGCCTCAATATAGTCCTGTATCAACCCTATTCTCACCATAAATCTCGACTCTCAATTCCCAGTAGAAGCGGAGATATGAACATTTAAATTCAAATTTCAATTAAAATTAACTTAAAATTTAAAAATGTAACCTTCGGTATCTCCTAAACGGCTCAAGATACAGGAACGCGCTTTTGCCTCAATATAGTCCTGTATCAACCCTATTCTCACCATAAATCTCGACTCTCAATTCCCAGTAGAAGCGGAGATATGAACATTTAAATTCAAATTTCAATTAAAATTAACTTAAAATTTAAAAATGTAACCTTCGGTATCTCCTAAACGGCTCAAGATACAGGAACGCGCTTTTGCCTCAATATAGTCCTGTATCAACCCTATTCTCACCATAAATCTCGACTCTCAATTCCCAGTAGAAGCGGAGATATGAACATTTAAATTCAAATTTCAATTAAAATTAACTTAAAATTTAAAAATGTAACCTTCGGTATCTCCTAAACGGCTCAAGATACAGGAACGCGCTTTTGCCTCAATATAGTCCTGTATCAACCCTATTCTCACCATAAATCTCGACTCTCAATTCCCAGTAGAAGCGGAGATATGAACATTTAAATTCAAATTTCAATTAAAATTAACTTAAAATTTAAAAATGTAACCTTCGGTATCTCCTAAACGGCTCAAGATACAGGAACGCGCTTTTGCCTCAATATAGTCCTGTATCAACCCTATTCTCACCATAAATCTCGACTCTCAATTCCCAGTAGAAGCGGAGATATGAACATTTAAATTCAAATTTCAATTAAAATTAACTTAAAATTTAAAAATGTAACCTTCGGTATCTCCTAAACGGCTCAAGATACAGGAACGCGCTTTTGCCTCAATATAGTCCTGTATCAACCCTATTCTCACCATAAATCTCGACTCTCAATTCCCAGTAGAAGCGGAGATATGAACATTTAAATTCAAATTTCAATTAAAATTAACTTAAAATTTAAAAATGTAACCTTCGGTATCTCCTAAACGGCTCAAGATACAGGAACGCGCTTTTGCCTCAATATAGTCCTGTATCAACCCTATTCTCACCATAAATCTCGACTCTCAATTCCCAGTAGAAGCGGAGATATGAACATTTAAATTCAAATTTCAATTAAAATTAACTTAAAATTTAAAAATGTAACCTTCGGTATCTCCTAAACGGCTCAAGATACAGGAACGCGCTTTTGCCTCAATATAGTCCTGTATCAACCCTATTCTCACCATAAATCTCGACTCTCAATTCCCAGTAGAAGCGGAGATATGAACATTTAAATTCAAATTTCAATTAAAATTAACTTAAAATTTAAAAATGTAACCTTCGGTATCTCCTAAACGGCTCAAGATACAGGAACGCGCTTTTGCCTCAATATAGTCCTGTATCAACCCTATTCTCACCATAAATCTCGACTCTCAATTCCCAGTAGAAGCGGAGATATGAACATTTAAATTCAAATTTCAATTAAAATTAACTTAAAATTTAAAAATGTAACCTTCGGTATCTCCTAAACGGCTCAAGATACAGGAACGCGCTTTTGCCTCAATATAGTCCTGTATCAACCCTATTCTCACCATAAATCTCGACTCTCAATTCCCAGTAGAAGCGGAGATATGAACATTTAAATTCAAATTTCAATTAAAATTAACTTAAAATTTAAAAATGTAACCTTCGGTATCTCCTAAACGGCTCAAGATACAGGAACGCGCTTTTGCCTCAATATAGTCCTGTATCAACCCTATTCTCACCATAAATCTCGACTCTCAATTCCCAGTAGAAGCGGAGATATGAACATTTAAATTCAAATTTCAATTAAAATTAACTTAAAATTTAAAAATGTAACCTTCGGTATCTCCTAAACGGCTCAAGATACAGGAACGCGCTTTTGCCTCAATATAGTCCTGTATCAACCCTATTCTCACCATAAATCTCGACTCTCAATTCCCAGTAGAAGCGGAGATATGAACATTTAAATTCAAATTTCAATTAAAATTAACTTAAAATTTAAAAATGTAACCTTCGGTATCTCCTAAACGGCTCAAGATACAGGAACGCGCTTTTGCCTCAATATAGTCCTGTATCAACCCTATTCTCACCATAAATCTCGACTCTCAATTCCCAGTAGAAGCGGAGATATGAACATTTAAATTCAAATTTCAATTAAAATTAACTTAAAATTTAAAAATGTAACCTTCGGTATCTCCTAAACGGCTCAAGATACAGGAACGCGCTTTTGCCTCAATATAGTCCTGTATCAACCCTATTCTCACCATAAATCTCGACTCTCAATTCCCAGTAGAAGCGGAGATATGAACATTTAAATTCAAATTTCAATTAAAATTAACTTAAAATTTAAAAATGTAACCTTCGGTATCTCCTAAACGGCTCAAGATACAGGAACGCGCTTTTGCCTCAATATAGTCCTGTATCAACCCTATTCTCACCATAAATCTCGACTCTCAATTCCCAGTAGAAGCGGAGATATGAACATTTAAATTCAAATTTCAATTAAAATTAACTTAAAATTTAAAAATGTAACCTTCGGTATCTCCTAAACGGCTCAAGATACAGGAACGCGCTTTTGCCTCAATATAGTCCTGTATCAACCCTATTCTCACCATAAATCTCGACTCTCAATTCCCAGTAGAAGCGGAGATATGAACATTTAAATTCAAATTTCAATTAAAATTAACTTAAAATTTAAAAATGTAACCTTCGGTATCTCCTAAACGGCTCAAGATACAGGAACGCGCTTTTGCCTCAATATAGTCCTGTATCAACCCTATTCTCACCATAAATCTCGACTCTCAATTCCCAGTAGAAGCGGAGATATGAACATTTAAATTCAAATTTCAATTAAAATTAACTTAAAATTTAAAAATGTAACCTTCGGTATCTCCTAAACGGCTCAAGATACAGGAACGCGCTTTTGCCTCAATATAGTCCTGTATCAACCCTATTCTCACCATAAATCTCGACTCTCAATTCCCAGTAGAAGCGGAGATATGAACATTTAAATTCAAATTTCAATTAAAATTAACTTAAAATTTAAAAATGTAACCTTCGGTATCTCCTAAACGGCTCAAGATACAGGAACGCGCTTTTGCCTCAATATAGTCCTGTATCAACCCTATTCTCACCATAAATCTCGACTCTCAATTCCCAGTAGAAGCGGAGATATGAACATTTAAATTCAAATTTCAATTAAAATTAACTTAAAATTTAAAAATGTAACCTTCGGTATCTCCTAAACGGCTCAAGATACAGGAACGCGCTTTTGCCTCAATATAGTCCTGTATCAACCCTATTCTCACCATAAATCTCGACTCTCAATTCCCAGTAGAAGCGGAGATATGAACATTTAAATTCAAATTTCAATTAAAATTAACTTAAAATTTAAAAATGTAACCTTCGGTATCTCCTAAACGGCTCAAGATACAGGAACGCGCTTTTGCCTCAATATAGTCCTGTATCAACCCTATTCTCACCATAAATCTCGACTCTCAATTCCCAGTAGAAGCGGAGATATGAACATTTAAATTCAAATTTCAATTAAAATTAACTTAAAATTTAAAAATGTAACCTTCGGTATCTCCTAAACGGCTCAAGATACAGGAACGCGCTTTTGCCTCAATATAGTCCTGTATCAACCCTATTCTCACCATAAATCTCGACTCTCAATTCCCAGTAGAAGCGGAGATATGAACATTTAAATTCAAATTTCAATTAAAATTAACTTAAAATTTAAAAATGTAACCTTCGGTATCTCCTAAACGGCTCAAGATACAGGAACGCGCTTTTGCCTCAATATAGTCCTGTATCAACCCTATTCTCACCATAAATCTCGACTCTCAATTCCCAGTAGAAGCGGAGATATGAACATTTAAATTCAAATTTCAATTAAAATTAACTTAAAATTTAAAAATGTAACCTTCGGTATCTCCTAAACGGCTCAAGATACAGGAACGCGCTTTTGCCTCAATATAGTCCTGTATCAACCCTATTCTCACCATAAATCTCGACTCTCAATTCCCAGTAGAAGCGGAGATATGAACATTTAAATTCAAATTTCAATTAAAATTAACTTAAAATTTAAAAATGTAACCTTCGGTATCTCCTAAACGGCTCAAGATACAGGAACGCGCTTTTGCCTCAATATAGTCCTGTATCAACCCTATTCTCACCATAAATCTCGACTCTCAATTCCCAGTAGAAGCGGAGATATGAACATTTAAATTCAAATTTCAATTAAAATTAACTTAAAATTTAAAAATGTAACCTTCGGTATCTCCTAAACGGCTCAAGATACAGGAACGCGCTTTTGCCTCAATATAGTCCTGTATCAACCCTATTCTCACCATAAATCTCGACTCTCAATTCCCAGTAGAAGCGGAGATATGAACATTTAAATTCAAATTTCAATTAAAATTAACTTAAAATTTAAAAATGTAACCTTCGGTATCTCCTAAACGGCTCAAGATACAGGAACGCGCTTTTGCCTCAATATAGTCCTGTATCAACCCTATTCTCACCATAAATCTCGACTCTCAATTCCCAGTAGAAGCGGAGATATGAACATTTAAATTCAAATTTCAATTAAAATTAACTTAAAATTTAAAAATGTAACCTTCGGTATCTCCTAAACGGCTCAAGATACAGGAACGCGCTTTTGCCTCAATATAGTCCTGTATCAACCCTATTCTCACCATAAATCTCGACTCTCAATTCCCAGTAGAAGCGGAGATATGAACATTTAAATTCAAATTTCAATTAAAATTAACTTAAAATTTAAAAATGTAACCTTCGGTATCTCCTAAACGGCTCAAGATACAGGAACGCGCTTTTGCCTCAATATAGTCCTGTATCAACCCTATTCTCACCATAAATCTCGACTCTCAATTCCCAGTAGAAGCGGAGATATGAACATTTAAATTCAAATTTCAATTAAAATTAACTTAAAATTTAAAAATGTAACCTTCGGTATCTCCTAAACGGCTCAAGATACAGGAACGCGCTTTTGCCTCAATATAGTCCTGTATCAACCCTATTCTCACCATAAATCTCGACTCTCAATTCCCAGTAGAAGCGGAGATATGAACATTTAAATTCAAATTTCAATTAAAATTAACTTAAAATTTAAAAATGTAACCTTCGGTATCTCCTAAACGGCTCAAGATACAGGAACGCGCTTTTGCCTCAATATAGTCCTGTATCAACCCTATTCTCACCATAAATCTCGACTCTCAATTCCCAGTAGAAGCGGAGATATGAACATTTAAATTCAAATTTCAATTAAAATTAACTTAAAATTTAAAAATGTAACCTTCGGTATCTCCTAAACGGCTCAAGATACAGGAACGCGCTTTTGCCTCAATATAGTCCTGTATCAACCCTATTCTCACCATAAATCTCGACTCTCAATTCCCAGTAGAAGCGGAGATATGAACATTTAAATTCAAATTTCAATTAAAATTAACTTAAAATTTAAAAATGTAACCTTCGGTATCTCCTAAACGGCTCAAGATACAGGAACGCGCTTTTGCCTCAATATAGTCCTGTATCAACCCTATTCTCACCATAAATCTCGACTCTCAATTCCCAGTAGAAGCGGAGATATGAACATTTAAATTCAAATTTCAATTAAAATTAACTTAAAATTTAAAAATGTAACCTTCGGTATCTCCTAAACGGCTCAAGATACAGGAACGCGCTTTTGCCTCAATATAGTCCTGTATCAACCCTATTCTCACCATAAATCTCGACTCTCAATTCCCAGTAGAAGCGGAGATATGAACATTTAAATTCAAATTTCAATTAAAATTAACTTAAAATTTAAAAATGTAACCTTCGGTATCTCCTAAACGGCTCAAGATACAGGAACGCGCTTTTGCCTCAATATAGTCCTGTATCAACCCTATTCACCATAAATCTCGACTCTCAATTCCCAGTAGAAGCGGAGATATGAACATTTAAATTCAAATTTCAATTAAAATTAACTTAAAATTTAAAAATGTAACCTTCGGTATCTCCTAAACGGCTCAAGATACAGGAACGCGCTTTTGCCTCAATATAGTCCTGTATCAACCCTATTCTCACCATAAATCTCGACTCTCAATTCCCAGTAGAAGCGGAGATATGAACATTTAAATTCAAATTTCAATTAAAATTAACTTAAAATTTAAAAATGTAACCTTCGGTATCTCCTAAACGGCTCAAGATACAGGAACGCGCTTTTGCCTCAATATAGTCCTGTATCAACCCTATTCTCACCATAAATCTCGACTCTCAATTCCCAGTAGAAGCGGAGATATGAACATTTAAATTCAAATTTCAATTAAAATTAACTTAAAATTTAAAAATGTAACCTTCGGTATCTCCTAAACGGCTCAAGATACAGGAACGCGCTTTTGCCTCAATATAGTCCTGTATCAACCCTATTCTCACCATAAATCTCGACTCTCAATTCCCAGTAGAAGCGGAGATATGAACATTTAAATTCAAATTTCAATTAAAATTAACTTAAAATTTAAAAATGTAACCTTCGGTATCTCCTAAACGGCTCAAGATACAGGAACGCGCTTTTGCCTCAATATAGTCCTGTATCAACCCTATTCTCACCATAAATCTCGACTCTCAATTCCCAGTAGAAGCGGAGATATGAACATTTAAATTCAAATTTCAATTAAAATTAACTTAAAATTTAAAAATGTAACCTTCGGTATCTCCTAAACGGCTCAAGATACAGGAACGCGCTTTTGCCTCAATATAGTCCTGTATCAACCCTATTCTCACCATAAATCTCGACTCTCAATTCCCAGTAGAAGCGGAGATATGAACATTTAAATTCAAATTTCAATTAAAATTAACTTAAAATTTAAAAATGTAACCTTCGGTATCTCCTAAACGGCTCAAGATACAGGAACGCGCTTTTGCCTCAATATAGTCCTGTATCAACCCTATTCTCACCATAAATCTCGACTCTCAATTCCCAGTAGAAGCGGAGATATGAACATTTAAATTCAAATTTCAATTAAAATTAACTTAAAATTTAAAAATGTAACCTTCGGTATCTCCTAAACGGCTCAAGATACAGGAACGCGCTTTTGCCTCAATATAGTCCTGTATCAACCCTATTCTCACCATAAATCTCGACTCTCAATTCCCAGTAGAAGCGGAGATATGAACATTTAAATTCAAATTTCAATTAAAATTAACTTAAAATTTAAAAATGTAACCTTCGGTATCTCCTAAACGGCTCAAGATACAGGAACGCGCTTTTGCCTCAATATAGTCCTGTATCAACCCTATTCTCACCATAAATCTCGACTCTCAATTCCCAGTAGAAGCGGAGATATGAACATTTAAATTCAAATTTCAATTAAAATTAACTTAAAATTTAAAAATGTAACCTTCGGTATCTCCTAAACGGCTCAAGATACAGGAACGCGCTTTTGCCTCAATATAGTCCTGTATCAACCCTATTCTCACCATAAATCTCGACTCTCAATTCCCAGTAGAAGCGGAGATATGAACATTTAAATTCAAATTTCAATTAAAATTAACTTAAAATTTAAAAATGTAACCTTCGGTATCTCCTAAACGGCTCAAGATACAGGAACGCGCTTTTGCCTCAATATAGTCCTGTATCAACCCTATTCTCACCATAAATCTCGACTCTCAATTCCCAGTAGAAGCGGAGATATGAACATTTAAATTCAAATTTCAATTAAAATTAACTTAAAATTTAAAAATGTAACCTTCGGTATCTCCTAAACGGCTCAAGATACAGGAACGCGCTTTTGCCTCAATATAGTCCTGTATCAACCCTATTCTCACCATAAATCTCGACTCTCAATTCCCAGTAGAAGCGGAGATATGAACATTTAAATTCAAATTTCAATTAAAATTAACTTAAAATTTAAAAATGTAACCTTCGGTATCTCCTAAACGGCTCAAGATACAGGAACGCGCTTTTGCCTCAATATAGTCCTGTATCAACCCTATTCTCACCATAAATCTCGACTCTCAATTCCCAGTAGAAGCGGAGATATGAACATTTAAATTCAAATTTCAATTAAAATTAACTTAAAATTTAAAAATGTAACCTTCGGTATCTCCTAAACGGCTCAAGATACAGGAACGCGCTTTTGCCTCAATATAGTCCTGTATCAACCCTATTCTCACCATAAATCTCGACTCTCAATTCCCAGTAGAAGCGGAGATATGAACATTTAAATTCAAATTTCAATTAAAATTAACTTAAAATTTAAAAATGTAACCTTCGGTATCTCCTAAACGGCTCAAGATACAGGAACGCGCTTTTGCCTCAATATAGTCCTGTATCAACCCTATTCTCACCATAAATCTCGACTCTCAATTCCCAGTAGAAGCGGAGATATGAACATTTAAATTCAAATTTCAATTAAAATTAACTTAAAATTTAAAAATGTAACCTTCGGTATCTCCTAAACGGCTCAAGATACAGGAACGCGCTTTTGCCTCAATATAGTCCTGTATCAACCCTATTCTCACCATAAATCTCGACTCTCAATTCCCAGTAGAAGCGGAGATATGAACATTTAAATTCAAATTTCAATTAAAATTAACTTAAAATTTAAAAATGTAACCTTCGGTATCTCCTAAACGGCTCAAGATACAGGAACGCGCTTTTGCCTCAATATAGTCCTGTATCAACCCTATTCTCACCATAAATCTCGACTCTCAATTCCCAGTAGAAGCGGAGATATGAACATTTAAATTCAAATTTCAATTAAAATTAACTTAAAATTTAAAAATGTAACCTTCGGTATCTCCTAAACGGCTCAAGATACAGGAACGCGCTTTTGCCTCAATATAGTCCTGTATCAACCCTATTCTCACCATAAATCTCGACTCTCAATTCCCAGTAGAAGCGGAGATATGAACATTTAAATTCAAATTTCAATTAAAATTAACTTAAAATTTAAAAATGTAACCTTCGGTATCTCCTAAACGGCTCAAGATACAGGAACGCGCTTTTGCCTCAATATAGTCCTGTATCAACCCTATTCTCACCATAAATCTCGACTCTCAATTCCCAGTAGAAGCGGAGATATGAACATTTAAATTCAAATTTCAATTAAAATTAACTTAAAATTTAAAAATGTAACCTTCGGTATCTCCTAAACGGCTCAAGATACAGGAACGCGCTTTTGCCTCAATATAGTCCTGTATCAACCCTATTCTCACCATAAATTCGACTCTCAATTCCCAGTAGAAGCGGAGATATGAACATTTAAATTCAAATTTCAATTAAAATTAACTTAAAATTTAAAAATGTAACCTTCGGTATCTCCTAAACGGCTCAAGATACAGGAACGCGCTTTTGCCTCAATATAGTCCTGTATCAACCCTATTCTCACCATAAATTCGACTCTCAATTCCCAGTAGAAGCGGAGATATGAACATTTAAATTCAAATTTCAATTAAAATTAACTTAAAATTTAAAAATGTAACCTTCGGTATCTCCTAAACGGCTCAAGATACAGGAACGCGCTTTTGCCTCAATATAGTCCTGTATCAACCCTATTCTCACCATAAATCTCGACTCTCAATTCCAGTAGAAGCGGAGATATGAACATTTAAATTCGCGGAGATATGAACATTTAAATTCAAATTTCAATTAAAATTAACTTAAAATTTAAAAATGTAACCTTCGGTATCTCCTAAACGGCTCAAGATACAGGAACGCGCTTTTGCCTCAATATAGTCCTGTATCAACCCTATTCTCACCATAAATCTCGACTCTCAATTCCCAGTAGAAGCGGAGATATGAACATTTAAATTCAAATTTCAATTAAAATTAACTTAAAATTTAAAAATGTAACCTTCGGTATCTCCTAAACGGCTCAAGATACAGGAACGCGCTTTTGCCTCAATATAGTCCTGTATCAACCCTATTCTCACCATAAATCTCGACTCTCAATTCCCAGTAGAAGCGGAGATATGAACATTTAAATTCAAATTTCAATTAAAATTAACTTAAAATTTAAAAATGTAACCTTCGGTATCTCCTAAACGGCTCAAGATACAGGAACGCGCTTTTGCCTCAATATAGTCCTGTATCAACCCTATTCTCACCATAAATCTCGACTCTCAATTCCCAGTAGAAGCGGAGATATGAACATTTAAATTCAAATTTCAATTAAAATTAACTTAAAATTTAAAAATGTAACCTTCGGTATCTCCTAAACGGCTCAAGATACAGGAACGCGCTTTTGCCTCAATATAGTCCTGTATCAACCCTATTCTCACCATAAATCTCGACTCTCAATTCCCAGTAGAAGCGGAGATATGAACATTTAAATTCAAATTTCAATTAAAATTAACTTAAAATTTAAAAATGTAACCTTCGGTATCTCCTAAACGGCTCAAGATACAGGAACGCGCTTTTGCCTCAATATAGTCCTGTATCAACCCTATTCTCACCATAAATCTCGACTCTCAATTCCCAGTAGAAGCGGAGATATGAACATTTAAATTCAAATTTCAATTAAAATTAACTTAAAATTTA
>NW_020229985.1:22978-41458 GCF_003227715.2 Harpegnathos saltator
AAATTTAAAAATGTAACCTTCGGTATCTCCTAAACGGCTCAAGATACAGGAACGCGCTTTTGCCTCAATATAGTCCTGTATCAACCCTATTCTCACCATAAATCTCGACTCTCAATTCCCAGTAGAAGCGGAGATATGAACATTTAAATTCAAATTTCAATTAAAATTAACTTAAAATTTAAAAATGTAACCTTCGGTATCTCCTAAACGGCTCAAGATACAGGAACGCGCTTTTGCCTCAATATAGTCCTGTATCAACCCTATTCTCACCATAAATCTCGACTCTCAATTCCCAGTAGAAGCGGAGATATGAACATTTAAATTCAAATTTCAATTAAAATTAACTTAAAATTTAAAAATGTAACCTTCGGTATCTCCTAAACGGCTCAAGATACAGGAACGCGCTTTTGCCTCAATATAGTCCTGTATCAACCCTATTCTCACCATAAATCTCGACTCTCAATTCCCAGTAGAAGCGGAGATATGAACATTTAAATTCAAATTTCAATTAAAATTAACTTAAAATTTAAAAATGTAACCTTCGGTATCTCCTAAACGGCTCAAGATACAGGAACGCGCTTTTGCCTCAATATAGTCCTGTATCAACCCTATTCTCACCATAAATCTCGACTCTCAATTCCCAGTAGAAGCGGAGATATGAACATTTAAATTCAAATTTCAATTAAAATTAACTTAAAATTTAAAAATGTAACCTTCGGTATCTCCTAAACGGCTCAAGATACAGGAACGCGCTTTTGCCTCAATATAGTCCTGTATCAACCCTATTCTCACCATAAATCTCGACTCTCAATTCCCAGTAGAAGCGGAGATATGAACATTTAAATTCAAATTTCAATTAAAATTAACTTAAAATTTAAAAATGTAACCTTCGGTATCTCCTAAACGGCTCAAGATACAGGAACGCGCTTTTGCCTCAATATAGTCCTGTATCAACCCTATTCTCACCATAAATCTCGACTCTCAATTCCCAGTAGAAGCGGAGATATGAACATTTAAATTCAAATTTCAATTAAAATTAACTTAAAATTTAAAAATGTAACCTTCGGTATCTCCTAAACGGCTCAAGATACAGGAACGCGCTTTTGCCTCAATATAGTCCTGTATCAACCCTATTCTCACCATAAATCTCGACTCTCAATTCCCAGTAGAAGCGGAGATATGAACATTTAAATTCAAATTTCAATTAAAATTAACTTAAAATTTAAAAATGTAACCTTCGGTATCTCCTAAACGGCTCAAGATACAGGAACGCGCTTTTGCCTCAATATAGTCCTGTATCAACCCTATTCTCACCATAAATCTCGACTCTCAATTCCCAGTAGAAGCGGAGATATGAACATTTAAATTCAAATTTCAATTAAAATTAACTTAAAATTTAAAAATGTAACCTTCGGTATCTCCTAAACGGCTCAAGATACAGGAACGCGCTTTTGCCTCAATATAGTCCTGTATCAACCCTATTCTCACCATAAATCTCGACTCTCAATTCCCAGTAGAAGCGGAGATATGAACATTTAAATTCAAATTTCAATTAAAATTAACTTAAAATTTAAAAATGTAACCTTCGGTATCTCCTAAACGGCTCAAGATACAGGAACGCGCTTTTGCCTCAATATAGTCCTGTATCAACCCTATTCTCACCATAAATCTCGACTCTCAATTCCCAGTAGAAGCGGAGATATGAACATTTAAATTCAAATTTCAATTAAAATTAACTTAAAATTTAAAAATGTAACCTTCGGTATCTCCTAAACGGCTCAAGATACAGGAACGCGCTTTTGCCTCAATATAGTCCTGTATCAACCCTATTCTCACCATAAATCTCGACTCTCAATTCCCAGTAGAAGCGGAGATATGAACATTTAAATTCAAATTTCAATTAAAATTAACTTAAAATTTAAAAATGTAACCTTCGGTATCTCCTAAACGGCTCAAGATACAGGAACGCGCTTTTGCCTCAATATAGTCCTGTATCAACCCTATTCTCACCATAAATCTCGACTCTCAATTCCCAGTAGAAGCGGAGATATGAACATTTAAATTCAAATTTCAATTAAAATTAACTTAAAATTTAAAAATGTAACCTTCGGTATCTCCTAAACGGCTCAAGATACAGGAACGCGCTTTTGCCTCAATATAGTCCTGTATCAACCCTATTCTCACCATAAATCTCGACTCTCAATTCCCAGTAGAAGCGGAGATATGAACATTTAAATTCAAATTTCAATTAAAATTAACTTAAAATTTAAAAATGTAACCTTCGGTATCTCCTAAACGGCTCAAGATACAGGAACGCGCTTTTGCCTCAATATAGTCCTGTATCAACCCTATTCTCACCATAAATCTCGACTCTCAATTCCCAGTAGAAGCGGAGATATGAACATTTAAATTCAAATTTCAATTAAAATTAACTTAAAATTTAAAAATGTAACCTTCGGTATCTCCTAAACGGCTCAAGATACAGGAACGCGCTTTTGCCTCAATATAGTCCTGTATCAACCCTATTCTCACCATAAATCTCGACTCTCAATTCCCAGTAGAAGCGGAGATATGAACATTTAAATTCAAATTTCAATTAAAATTAACTTAAAATTTAAAAATGTAACCTTCGGTATCTCCTAAACGGCTCAAGATACAGGAACGCGCTTTTGCCTCAATATAGTCCTGTATCAACCCTATTCTCACCATAAATCTCGACTCTCAATTCCCAGTAGAAGCGGAGATATGAACATTTAAATTCAAATTTCAATTAAAATTAACTTAAAATTTAAAAATGTAACCTTCGGTATCTCCTAAACGGCTCAAGATACAGGAACGCGCTTTTGCCTCAATATAGTCCTGTATCAACCCTATTCTCACCATAAATCTCGACTCTCAATTCCCAGTAGAAGCGGAGATATGAACATTTAAATTCAAATTTCAATTAAAATTAACTTAAAATTTAAAAATGTAACCTTCGGTATCTCCTAAACGGCTCAAGATACAGGAACGCGCTTTTGCCTCAATATAGTCCTGTATCAACCCTATTCTCACCATAAATCTCGACTCTCAATTCCCAGTAGAAGCGGAGATATGAACATTTAAATTCAAATTTCAATTAAAATTAACTTAAAATTTAAAAATGTAACCTTCGGTATCTCCTAAACGGCTCAAGATACAGGAACGCGCTTTTGCCTCAATATAGTCCTGTATCAACCCTATTCTCACCATAAATCTCGACTCTCAATTCCCAGTAGAAGCGGAGATATGAACATTTAAATTCAAATTTCAATTAAAATTAACTTAAAATTTAAAAATGTAACCTTCGGTATCTCCTAAACGGCTCAAGATACAGGAACGCGCTTTTGCCTCAATATAGTCCTGTATCAACCCTATTCTCACCATAAATCTCGACTCTCAATTCCCAGTAGAAGCGGAGATATGAACATTTAAATTCAAATTTCAATTAAAATTAACTTAAAATTTAAAAATGTAACCTTCGGTATCTCCTAAACGGCTCAAGATACAGGAACGCGCTTTTGCCTCAATATAGTCCTGTATCAACCCTATTCTCACCATAAATCTCGACTCTCAATTCCCAGTAGAAGCGGAGATATGAACATTTAAATTCAAATTTCAATTAAAATTAACTTAAAATTTAAAAATGTAACCTTCGGTATCTCCTAAACGGCTCAAGATACAGGAACGCGCTTTTGCCTCAATATAGTCCTGTATCAACCCTATTCTCACCATAAATCTCGACTCTCAATTCCCAGTAGAAGCGGAGATATGAACATTTAAATTCAAATTTCAATTAAAATTAACTTAAAATTTAAAAATGTAACCTTCGGTATCTCCTAAACGGCTCAAGATACAGGAACGCGCTTTTGCCTCAATATAGTCCTGTATCAACCCTATTCTCACCATAAATCTCGACTCTCAATTCCCAGTAGAAGCGGAGATATGAACATTTAAATTCAAATTTCAATTAAAATTAACTTAAAATTTAAAAATGTAACCTTCGGTATCTCCTAAACGGCTCAAGATACAGGAACGCGCTTTTGCCTCAATATAGTCCTGTATCAACCCTATTCTCACCATAAATCTCGACTCTCAATTCCCAGTAGAAGCGGAGATATGAACATTTAAATTCAAATTTCAATTAAAATTAACTTAAAATTTAAAAATGTAACCTTCGGTATCTCCTAAACGGCTCAAGATACAGGAACGCGCTTTTGCCTCAATATAGTCCTGTATCAACCCTATTCTCACCATAAATCTCGACTCTCAATTCCCAGTAGAAGCGGAGATATGAACATTTAAATTCAAATTTCAATTAAAATTAACTTAAAATTTAAAAATGTAACCTTCGGTATCTCCTAAACGGCTCAAGATACAGGAACGCGCTTTTGCCTCAATATAGTCCTGTATCAACCCTATTCTCACCATAAATCTCGACTCTCAATTCCCAGTAGAAGCGGAGATATGAACATTTAAATTCAAATTTCAATTAAAATTAACTTAAAATTTAAAAATGTAACCTTCGGTATCTCCTAAACGGCTCAAGATACAGGAACGCGCTTTTGCCTCAATATAGTCCTGTATCAACCCTATTCTCACCATAAATCTCGACTCTCAATTCCCAGTAGAAGCGGAGATATGAACATTTAAATTCAAATTTCAATTAAAATTAACTTAAAATTTAAAAATGTAACCTTCGGTATCTCCTAAACGGCTCAAGATACAGGAACGCGCTTTTGCCTCAATATAGTCCTGTATCAACCCTATTCTCACCATAAATCTCGACTCTCAATTCCCAGTAGAAGCGGAGATATGAACATTTAAATTCAAATTTCAATTAAAATTAACTTAAAATTTAAAAATGTAACCTTCGGTATCTCCTAAACGGCTCAAGATACAGGAACGCGCTTTTGCCTCAATATAGTCCTGTATCAACCCTATTCTCACCATAAATCTCGACTCTCAATTCCCAGTAGAAGCGGAGATATGAACATTTAAATTCAAATTTCAATTAAAATTAACTTAAAATTTAAAAATGTAACCTTCGGTATCTCCTAAACGGCTCAAGATACAGGAACGCGCTTTTGCCTCAATATAGTCCTGTATCAACCCTATTCTCACCATAAATCTCGACTCTCAATTCCCAGTAGAAGCGGAGATATGAACATTTAAATTCAAATTTCAATTAAAATTAACTTAAAATTTAAAAATGTAACCTTCGGTATCTCCTAAACGGCTCAAGATACAGGAACGCGCTTTTGCCTCAATATAGTCCTGTATCAACCCTATTCTCACCATAAATCTCGACTCTCAATTCCCAGTAGAAGCGGAGATATGAACATTTAAATTCAAATTTCAATTAAAATTAACTTAAAATTTAAAAATGTAACCTTCGGTATCTCCTAAACGGCTCAAGATACAGGAACGCGCTTTTGCCTCAATATAGTCCTGTATCAACCCTATTCTCACCATAAATCTCGACTCTCAATTCCCAGTAGAAGCGGAGATATGAACATTTAAATTCAAATTTCAATTAAAATTAACTTAAAATTTAAAAATGTAACCTTCGGTATCTCCTAAACGGCTCAAGATACAGGAACGCGCTTTTGCCTCAATATAGTCCTGTATCAACCCTATTCTCACCATAAATCTCGACTCTCAATTCCCAGTAGAAGCGGAGATATGAACATTTAAATTCAAATTTCAATTAAAATTAACTTAAAATTTAAAAATGTAACCTTCGGTATCTCCTAAACGGCTCAAGATACAGGAACGCGCTTTTGCCTCAATATAGTCCTGTATCAACCCTATTCTCACCATAAATCTCGACTCTCAATTCCCAGTAGAAGCGGAGATATGAACATTTAAATTCAAATTTCAATTAAAATTAACTTAAAATTTAAAAATGTAACCTTCGGTATCTCCTAAACGGCTCAAGATACAGGAACGCGCTTTTGCCTCAATATAGTCCTGTATCAACCCTATTCTCACCATAAATCTCGACTCTCAATTCCCAGTAGAAGCGGAGATATGAACATTTAAATTCAAATTTCAATTAAAATTAACTTAAAATTTAAAAATGTAACCTTCGGTATCTCCTAAACGGCTCAAGATACAGGAACGCGCTTTTGCCTCAATATAGTCCTGTATCAACCCTATTCTCACCATAAATCTCGACTCTCAATTCCCAGTAGAAGCGGAGATATGAACATTTAAATTCAAATTTCAATTAAAATTAACTTAAAATTTAAAAATGTAACCTTCGGTATCTCCTAAACGGCTCAAGATACAGGAACGCGCTTTTGCCTCAATATAGTCCTGTATCAACCCTATTCTCACCATAAATCTCGACTCTCAATTCCCAGTAGAAGCGGAGATATGAACATTTAAATTCAAATTTCAATTAAAATTAACTTAAAATTTAAAAATGTAACCTTCGGTATCTCCTAAACGGCTCAAGATACAGGAACGCGCTTTTGCCTCAATATAGTCCTGTATCAACCCTATTCTCACCATAAATCTCGACTCTCAATTCCCAGTAGAAGCGGAGATATGAACATTTAAATTCAAATTTCAATTAAAATTAACTTAAAATTTAAAAATGTAACCTTCGGTATCTCCTAAACGGCTCAAGATACAGGAACGCGCTTTTGCCTCAATATAGTCCTGTATCAACCCTATTCTCACCATAAATCTCGACTCTCAATTCCCAGTAGAAGCGGAGATATGAACATTTAAATTCAAATTTCAATTAAAATTAACTTAAAATTTAAAAATGTAACCTTCGGTATCTCCTAAACGGCTCAAGATACAGGAACGCGCTTTTGCCTCAATATAGTCCTGTATCAACCCTATTCTCACCATAAATCTCGACTCTCAATTCCCAGTAGAAGCGGAGATATGAACATTTAAATTCAAATTTCAATTAAAATTAACTTAAAATTTAAAAATGTAACCTTCGGTATCTCCTAAACGGCTCAAGATACA
Source organism: Harpegnathos saltator (assembly GCF_003227715.2). Classification (NCBI taxonomy): domain Eukaryota; kingdom Metazoa; phylum Arthropoda; class Insecta; order Hymenoptera; family Formicidae; genus Harpegnathos; species Harpegnathos saltator. Next base: position 29,987 of record NW_020229985.1, read on the forward strand.
GGAACGCGCTTTTGCCTCAATATAGTCCTGTATCAACCCTATTCTCACCATAAATTCGACTCTCAATTCCCAGTAGAAGCGGAGATATGAACATTTAAATTCAAATTTCAATTAAAATTAACTTAAAATTTAAAAATGTAACCTTCGGTATCTCCTAAACGGCTCAAGATACAGGAACGCGCTTTTGCCTCAATATAGTCCTGTATCAACCCTATTCTCACCATAAATCTCGACTCTCAATTCCCAGTAGAAGCGGAGATATGAACATTTAAATTCAAATTTCAATTAAAATTAACTTAAAATTTAAAAATGTAACCTTCGGTATCTCCTAAACGGCTCAAGATACAGGAACGCGCTTTTGCCTCAATATAGTCCTGTATCAACCCTATTCTCACCATAAATCTCGACTCTCAATTCCCAGTAGAAGCGGAGATATGAACATTTAAATTCAAATTTCAATTAAAATTAACTTAAAATTTAAAAATGTAACCTTCGGTATCTCCTAAACGGCTCAAGATACAGGAACGCGCTTTTGCCTCAATATAGTCCTGTATCAACCCTATTCTCACCATAAATCTCGACTCTCAATTCCCAGTAGAAGCGGAGATATGAACATTTAAATTCAAATTTCAATTAAAATTAACTTAAAATTTAAAAATGTAACCTTCGGTATCTCCTAAACGGCTCAAGATACAGGAACGCGCTTTTGCCTCAATATAGTCCTGTATCAACCCTATTCTCACCATAAATCTCGACTCTCAATTCCCAGTAGAAGCGGAGATATGAACATTTAAATTCAAATTTCAATTAAAATTAACTTAAAATTTAAAAATGTAACCTTCGGTATCTCCTAAACGGCTCAAGATACAGGAACGCGCTTTTGCCTCAATATAGTCCTGTATCAACCCTATTCTCACCATAAATCTCGACTCTCAATTCCCAGTAGAAGCGGAGATATGAACATTTAAATTCAAATTTCAATTAAAATTAACTTAAAATTTAAAAATGTAACCTTCGGTATCTCCTAAACGGCTCAAGATACAGGAACGCGCTTTTGCCTCAATATAGTCCTGTATCAACCCTATTCTCACCATAAATCTCGACTCTCAATTCCCAGTAGAAGCGGAGATATGAACATTTAAATTCAAATTTCAATTAAAATTAACTTAAAATTTAAAAATGTAACCTTCGGTATCTCCTAAACGGCTCAAGATACAGGAACGCGCTTTTGCCTCAATATAGTCCTGTATCAACCCTATTCTCACCATAAATCTCGACTCTCAATTCCCAGTAGAAGCGGAGATATGAACATTTAAATTCAAATTTCAATTAAAATTAACTTAAAATTTAAAAATGTAACCTTCGGTATCTCCTAAACGGCTCAAGATACAGGAACGCGCTTTTGCCTCAATATAGTCCTGTATCAACCCTATTCTCACCATAAATCTCGACTCTCAATTCCCAGTAGAAGCGGAGATATGAACATTTAAATTCAAATTTCAATTAAAATTAACTTAAAATTTAAAAATGTAACCTTCGGTATCTCCTAAACGGCTCAAGATACAGGAACGCGCTTTTGCCTCAATATAGTCCTGTATCAACCCTATTCTCACCATAAATCTCGACTCTCAATTCCCAGTAGAAGCGGAGATATGAACATTTAAATTCAAATTTCAATTAAAATTAACTTAAAATTTAAAAATGTAACCTTCGGTATCTCCTAAACGGCTCAAGATACAGGAACGCGCTTTTGCCTCAATATAGTCCTGTATCAACCCTATTCTCACCATAAATCTCGACTCTCAATTCCCAGTAGAAGCGGAGATATGAACATTTAAATTCAAATTTCAATTAAAATTAACTTAAAATTTAAAAATGTAACCTTCGGTATCTCCTAAACGGCTCAAGATACAGGAACGCGCTTTTGCCTCAATATAGTCCTGTATCAACCCTATTCTCACCATAAATCTCGACTCTCAATTCCCAGTAGAAGCGGAGATATGAACATTTAAATTCAAATTTCAATTAAAATTAACTTAAAATTTAAAAATGTAACCTTCGGTATCTCCTAAACGGCTCAAGATACAGGAACGCGCTTTTGCCTCAATATAGTCCTGTATCAACCCTATTCTCACCATAAATCTCGACTCTCAATTCCCAGTAGAAGCGGAGATATGAACATTTAAATTCAAATTTCAATTAAAATTAACTTAAAATTTAAAAATGTAACCTTCGGTATCTCCTAAACGGCTCAAGATACAGGAACGCGCTTTTGCCTCAATATAGTCCTGTATCAACCCTATTCTCACCATAAATCTCGACTCTCAATTCCCAGTAGAAGCGGAGATATGAACATTTAAATTCAAATTTCAATTAAAATTAACTTAAAATTTAAAAATGTAACCTTCGGTATCTCCTAAACGGCTCAAGATACAGGAACGCGCTTTTGCCTCAATATAGTCCTGTATCAACCCTATTCTCACCATAAATCTCGACTCTCAATTCCCAGTAGAAGCGGAGATATGAACATTTAAATTCAAATTTCAATTAAAATTAACTTAAAATTTAAAAATGTAACCTTCGGTATCTCCTAAACGGCTCAAGATACAGGAACGCGCTTTTGCCTCAATATAGTCCTGTATCAACCCTATTCTCACCATAAATCTCGACTCTCAATTCCCAGTAGAAGCGGAGATATGAACATTTAAATTCAAATTTCAATTAAAATTAACTTAAAATTTAAAAATGTAACCTTCGGTATCTCCTAAACGGCTCAAGATACAGGAACGCGCTTTTGCCTCAATATAGTCCTGTATCAACCCTATTCTCACCATAAATCTCGACTCTCAATTCCCAGTAGAAGCGGAGATATGAACATTTAAATTCAAATTTCAATTAAAATTAACTTAAAATTTAAAAATGTAACCTTCGGTATCTCCTAAACGGCTCAAGATACAGGAACGCGCTTTTGCCTCAATATAGTCCTGTATCAACCCTATTCTCACCATAAATCTCGACTCTCAATTCCCAGTAGAAGCGGAGATATGAACATTTAAATTCAAATTTCAATTAAAATTAACTTAAAATTTAAAAATGTAACCTTCGGTATCTCCTAAACGGCTCAAGATACAGGAACGCGCTTTTGCCTCAATATAGTCCTGTATCAACCCTATTCTCACCATAAATCTCGACTCTCAATTCCCAGTAGAAGCGGAGATATGAACATTTAAATTCAAATTTCAATTAAAATTAACTTAAAATTTAAAAATGTAACCTTCGGTATCTCCTAAACGGCTCAAGATACAGGAACGCGCTTTTGCCTCAATATAGTCCTGTATCAACCCTATTCTCACCATAAATCTCGACTCTCAATTCCCAGTAGAAGCGGAGATATGAACATTTAAATTCAAATTTCAATTAAAATTAACTTAAAATTTAAAAATGTAACCTTCGGTATCTCCTAAACGGCTCAAGATACAGGAACGCGCTTTTGCCTCAATATAGTCCTGTATCAACCCTATTCTCACCATAAATCTCGACTCTCAATTCCCAGTAGAAGCGGAGATATGAACATTTAAATTCAAATTTCAATTAAAATTAACTTAAAATTTAAAAATGTAACCTTCGGTATCTCCTAAACGGCTCAAGATACAGGAACGCGCTTTTGCCTCAATATAGTCCTGTATCAACCCTATTCTCACCATAAATCTCGACTCTCAATTCCCAGTAGAAGCGGAGATATGAACATTTAAATTCAAATTTCAATTAAAATTAACTTAAAATTTAAAAATGTAACCTTCGGTATCTCCTAAACGGCTCAAGATACAGGAACGCGCTTTTGCCTCAATATAGTCCTGTATCAACCCTATTCTCACCATAAATCTCGACTCTCAATTCCCAGTAGAAGCGGAGATATGAACATTTAAATTCAAATTTCAATTAAAATTAACTTAAAATTTAAAAATGTAACCTTCGGTATCTCCTAAACGGCTCAAGATACAGGAACGCGCTTTTGCCTCAATATAGTCCTGTATCAACCCTATTCTCACCATAAATCTCGACTCTCAATTCCCAGTAGAAGCGGAGATATGAACATTTAAATTCAAATTTCAATTAAAATTAACTTAAAATTTAAAAATGTAACCTTCGGTATCTCCTAAACGGCTCAAGATACAGGAACGCGCTTTTGCCTCAATATAGTCCTGTATCAACCCTATTCTCACCATAAATCTCGACTCTCAATTCCCAGTAGAAGCGGAGATATGAACATTTAAATTCAAATTTCAATTAAAATTAACTTAAAATTTAAAAATGTAACCTTCGGTATCTCCTAAACGGCTCAAGATACAGGAACGCGCTTTTGCCTCAATATAGTCCTGTATCAACCCTATTCTCACCATAAATCTCGACTCTCAATTCCCAGTAGAAGCGGAGATATGAACATTTAAATTCAAATTTCAATTAAAATTAACTTAAAATTTAAAAATGTAACCTTCGGTATCTCCTAAACGGCTCAAGATACAGGAACGCGCTTTTGCCTCAATATAGTCCTGTATCAACCCTATTCTCACCATAAATCTCGACTCTCAATTCCCAGTAGAAGCGGAGATATACTTTAATTTTAAGTTAATTTTAATTGAAATTTAAAAATGTTCATATCTCCGCTTCTACTGGGAATTGAGAGTCGAGATTTATGGTGAGAATAGGGTTGATACAGGACTATATTGAGGCAAAAGCGCGTTCCTGTATCTTGAGCCGTTTAGGAGATACCGAAGGTTACATTTTTAAATTTTAAGTTAATTTTAATTGAAATTTGAATTTAAATGTTCATATCTCCGCTTCTACTGGGAATTGAGAGTCGAGATTTATGGTGAGAATAGGGTTGATACAGGACTATATTGAGGCAAAAGCGCGTTCCTGTATCTTGAGCCGTTTAGGAGATACCGAAGGTTACATTTTTAAATTTAAGTTAATTTTAATTGAAATTTGAATTTAAATGTTCATATCTCCGCTTCTACTGGGAATTGAGAGTCGAGAATTTATGGTGAGAATAGGGTTGATACAGGACTATATTGAGGCAAAAGCGCGTTCCTGTATCTTGAGCCGTTTAGGAGATACCGAAGGTTACATTTTTAAATTTTAAGTTAATTTTAATTGAAATTTGAATTTAAATGTTCATATCTCCGCTTCTACTGGGAATTGAGAGTCGAGATTTATGGTGAGAATAGGGTTGATACAGGACTATATTGAGGCAAAAGCGCGTTCCTGTATCTTGAGCCGTTTAGGAGATACCGAAGGTTACATTTTTTAAATTTTAAGTTAATTTTAATTGAAATTTGAATTTAAATGTTCATATCTCCGCTTCTACTGGGAATTGAGAGTCGAGATTTATGGTGAGAATAGGGTTGATACAGGACTATATTGAGGCAAAGCGCGTTCCTGTATCTTGAGCCGTTTAGGAGATACCGAAGGTTACATTTTTTAAATTTTAAGTTAATTTTAATTGAAATTTGAATTTAAATGTTCATATCTCCGCTTCTACTGGGAATTGAGAGTCGAGAATTTATGGTGAGAATAGGGTTGATACAGGACTATATTGAGGCAAAAGCGCGTTCCTGTATCTTGAGCCGTTTAGGAGATACCGAAGGTTACATTTTTAATTTTAAGTTAATTTTAATTGAAATTTGAATTTAAATGTTCATATCTCCGCTTCTACTGGGAATTGAGAGTCGAGATTTATGGTGGAGAATAGGGTTGATACAGGATATATTGAGGCAAAGCGCGTTCCTGTATCTTGAGCCGTTTAGGAGATACGAAGGTTACATTTTTAAATTTTAAGTTAATTTTAATTGAAATTTGAATTTAAATGTTCATATCTCCGCTTCTACTGGGAATTGAGAGTCGAAATTTATGGTGAGAATAGGGTTGATACAGGACTATATTGAGGCAAAAGCGCGTTCCTGTATCTTGAGCCGTTTAGGAGATACCGAAGGTTACATTTTTTAAATTTTAAGTTAATTTTAATTGAAATTTGAATTTAAATGTTCATATCTCCGCTTCTACTGGGAATTGAGAGTCGAGATTTATGGTGAGAATAGGGTTGATACAGGACTATATTGAGGCAAAAGCGCGTTCCTGTATCTTGAGCCGTTTAGGAGATACCGAAGGTTACATTTTTAAATTTTAAGTTAATTTTAATTGAAATTTGAATTTAAATGTTCATATCTCCGCTTCTACTGGGAATTGAGAGTCGAGATTTATGGTGAGAATAGGGTTGATACAGGACTATATTGAGGCAAAAGCGCGTTCCTGTATCTTGAGCCGTTTAGGAGATACCGAAGGTTACATTTTTAAATTTTAAGTTAATTTTAATTGAAATTTGAATTTAAATGTTCATATCTCCGCTTCTACTGGGAATTGAGAGTCGAGATTTATGGTGAGAATAGGGTTGATACAGGACTATATTGAGGCAAAAGCGCGTTCCTGTATCTTGAGCCGTTTAGGAGATACCGAAGGTTACATTTTTAAATTTTAAGTTAATTTTAATTGAAATTTGAATTTAAATGTTCATATCTCCGCTTCTACTGGGAATTGAGAGTCGAGATTTATGGTGAGAATAGGGTTGATACAGGACTATATTGAGGCAAAAGCGCGTTCCTGTATCTTGAGCCGTTTAGGAGATACCGAAGGTTACATTTTTAAATTTTAAGTTAATTTTAATTGAAATTTGAATTTAAATGTTCATATCTCCGCTTCTACTGGGAATTGAGAGTCGAGATTTATGGTGAGAATAGGGTTGATACAGGACTATATTGAGGCAAAAGCGCGTTCCTGTATCTTGAGCCGTTTAGGAGATACCGAAGGTTACATTTTTAAATTTTAAGTTAATTTTAATTGAAATTTGAATTTAAATGTTCATATCTCCGCTTCTACTGGGAATTGAGAGTCGAGATTTATGGTGAGAATAGGGTTGATACAGGACTATATTGAGGCAAAAGCGCGTTCCTGTATCTTGAGCCGTTTAGGAGATACCGAAGGTTACATTTTTAAATTTTAAGTTAATTTTAATTGAAATTTGAATTTAAATGTTCATATCTCCGCTTCTACTGGGAATTGAGAGTCGAGATTTATGGTGAGAATAGGGTTGATACAGGACTATATTGAGGCAAAAGCGCGTTCCTGTATCTTGAGCCGTTTAGGAGATACCGAAGGTTACATTTTTAAATTTTAAGTTAATTTTAATTGAAATTTGAATTTAAATGTTCATATCTCCGCTTCTACTGGGAATTGAGAGTCGAGATTTATGGTGAGAATAGGGTTGATACAGGACTATATTGAGGCAAAAGCGCGTTCCTGTATCTTGAGCCGTTTAGGAGATACCGAAGGTTACATTTTTAAATTTTAAGTTAATTTTAATTGAAATTTGAATTTAAATGTTCATATCTCCGCTTCTACTGGGAATTGAGAGTCGAGATTTATGGTGAGAATAGGGTTGATACAGGACTATATTGAGGCAAAAGCGCGTTCCTGTATCTTGAGCCGTTTAGGAGATACCGAAGGTTACATTTTTAAATTTTAAGTTAATTTTAATTGAAATTTGAATTTAAATGTTCATATCTCCGCTTCTACTGGGAATTGAGAGTCGAGATTTATGGTGAGAATAGGGTTGATACAGGACTATATTGAGGCAAAAGCGCGTTCCTGTATCTTGAGCCGTTTAGGAGATACCGAAGGTTACATTTTTAAATTTTAAGTTAATTTTAATTGAAATTTGAATTTAAATGTTCATATCTCCGCTTCTACTGGGAATTGAGAGTCGAGATTTATGGTGAGAATAGGGTTGATACAGGACTATATTGAGGCAAAAGCGCGTTCCTGTATCTTGAGCCGTTTAGGAGATACCGAAGGTTACATTTTTAAATTTTAAGTTAATTTTAATTGAAATTTGAATTTAAATGTTCATATCTCCGCTTCTACTGGGAATTGAGAGTCGAGATTTATGGTGAGAATAGGGTTGATACAGGACTATATTGAGGCAAAAGCGCGTTCCTGTATCTTGAGCCGTTTAGGAGATACCGAAGGTTACATTTTTAAATTTTAAGTTAATTTTAATTGAAATTTGAATTTAAATGTTCATATCTCCGCTTCTACTGGGAATTGAGAGTCGAGATTTATGGTGAGAATAGGGTTGATACAGGACTATATTGAGGCAAAAGCGCGTTCCTGTATCTTGAGCCGTTTAGGAGATACCGAAGGTTACATTTTTAAATTTTAAGTTAATTTTAATTGAAATTTGAATTTAAATGTTCATATCTCCGCTTCTACTGGGAATTGAGAGTCGAGATTTATGGTGAGAATAGGGTTGATACAGGACTATATTGAGGCAAAAGCGCGTTCCTGTATCTTGAGCCGTTTAGGAGATACCGAAGGTTACATTTTTAAATTTTAAGTTAATTTTAATTGAAATTTGAATTTAAATGTTCATATCTCCGCTTCTACTGGGAATTGAGAGTCGAGATTTATGGTGAGAATAGGGTTGATACAGGACTATATTGAGGCAAAAGCGCGTTCCTGTATCTTGAGCCGTTTAGGAGATACCGAAGGTTACATTTTTAAATTTTAAGTTAATTTTAATTGAAATTTGAATTTAAATGTTCATATCTCCGCTTCTACTGGGAATTGAGAGTCGAGATTTATGGTGAGAATAGGGTTGATACAGGACTATATTGAGGCAAAAGCGCGTTCCTGTATCTTGAGCCGTTTAGGAGATACCGAAGGTTACATTTTTAAATTTTAAGTTAATTTTAATTGAAATTTGAATTTAAATGTTCATATCTCCGCTTCTACTGGGAATTGAGAGTCGAGATTTATGGTGAGAATAGGGTTGATACAGGACTATATTGAGGCAAAAGCGCGTTCCTGTATCTTGAGCCGTTTAGGAGATACCGAAGGTTACATTTTTAAATTTTAAGTTAATTTTAATTGAAATTTGAATTTAAATGTTCATATCTCCGCTTCTACTGGGAATTGAGAGTCGAGATTTATGGTGAGAATAGGGTTGATACAGGACTATATTGAGGCAAAAGCGCGTTCCTGTATCTTGAGCCGTTTAGGAGATACCGAAGGTTACATTTTTAAATTTTAAGTTAATTTTAATTGAAATTTGAATTTAAATGTTCATATCTCCGCTTCTACTGGGAATTGAGAGTCGAGATTTATGGTGAGAATAGGGTTGATACAGGACTATATTGAGGCAAAAGCGCGTTCCTGTATCTTGAGCCGTTTAGGAGATACCGAAGGTTACATTTTTAAATTTTAAGTTAATTTTAATTGAAATTTGAATTTAAATGTTCATATCTCCGCTTCTACTGGGAATTGAGAGTCGAGATTTATGGTGAGAATAGGGTTGATACAGGACTATATTGAGGCAAAAGCGCGTTCCTGTATCTTGAGCCGTTTAGGAGATACCGAAGGTTACATTTTTAAATTTTAAGTTAATTTTAATTGAAATTTGAATTTAAATGTTCATATCTCCGCTTCTACTGGGAATTGAGAGTCGAGATTTATGGTGAGAATAGGGTTGATACAGGACTATATTGAGGCAAAAGCGCGTTCCTGTATCTTGAGCCGTTTAGGAGATACCGAAGGTTACATTTTTAAATTTTAAGTTAATTTTAATTGAAATTTGAATTTAAATGTTCATATCTCCGCTTCTACTGGGAATTGAGAGTCGAGATTTATGGTGAGAATAGGGTTGATACAGGACTATATTGAGGCAAAAGCGCGTTCCTGTATCTTGAGCCGTTTAGGAGATACCGAAGGTTACATTTTTAAATTTTAAGTTAATTTTAATTGAAATTTGAATTTAAATGTTCATATCTCCGCTTCTACTGGGAATTGAGAGTCGAGATTTATGGTGAGAATAGGGTTGATACAGGACTATATTGAGGCAAAAGCGCGTTCCTGTATCTTGAGCCGTTTAGGAGATACCGAAGGTTACATTTTTAAATTTTAAGTTAATTTTAATTGAAATTTGAATTTAAATGTTCATATCTCCGCTTCTACTGGGAATTGAGAGTCGAGATTTATGGTGAGAATAGGGTTGATACAGGACTATATTGAGGCAAAAGCGCGTTCCTGTATCTTGAGCCGTTTAGGAGATACCGAAGGTTACATTTTTAAATTTTAAGTTAATTTTAATTGAAATTTGAATTTAAATGTTCATATCTCCGCTTCTACTGGGAATTGAGAGTCGAGATTTATGGTGAGAATAGGGTTGATACAGGACTATATTGAGGCAAAAGCGCGTTCCTGTATCTTGAGCCGTTTAGGAGATACCGAAGGTTACATTTTTAAATTTTAAGTTAATTTTAATTGAAATTTGAATTTAAATGTTCATATCTCCGCTTCTACTGGGAATTGAGAGTCGAGATTTATGGTGAGAATAGGGTTGATACAGGACTATATTGAGGCAAAAGCGCGTTCCTGTATCTTGAGCCGTTTAGGAGATACCGAAGGTTACATTTTTAAATTTTAAGTTAATTTTAATTGAAATTTGAATTTAAATGTTCATATCTCCGCTTCTACTGGGAATTGAGAGTCGAGATTTATGGTGAGAATAGGGTTGATACAGGACTATATTGAGGCAAAAGCGCGTTCCTGTATCTTGAGCCGTTTAGGAGATACCGAAGGTTACATTTTTAAATTTTAAGTTAATTTTAATTGAAATTTGAATTTAAATGTTCATATCTCCGCTTCTACTGGGAATTGAGAGTCGAGATTTATGGTGAGAATAGGGTTGATACAGGACTATATTGAGGCAAAAGCGCGTTCCTGTATCTTGAGCCGTTTAGGAGATACCGAAGGTTACATTTTTAAATTTTAAGTTAATTTTAATTGAAATTTGAATTTAAATGTTCATATCTCCGCTTCTACTGGGAATTGAGAGTCGAGATTTATGGTGAGAATAGGGTTGATACAGGACTATATTGAGGCAAAAGCGCGTTCCTGTATCTTGAGCCGTTTAGGAGATACCGAAGGTTACATTTTTAAATTTTAAGTTAATTTTAATTGAAATTTGAATTTAAATGTTCATATCTCCGCTTCTACTGGGAATTGAGAGTCGAGATTTATGGTGAGAATAGGGTTGATACAGGACTATATTGAGGCAAAAGCGCGTTCCTGTATCTTGAGCCGTTTAGGAGATACCGAAGGTTACATTTTAAATTTTAAGTTAATTTTAATTGAAATTTAGAATTAAATTTGTAACGAGGCGCAGATGCACCTCGTTACTACCGGCCCGGACCGACCACCTGTCGGGCCGAGAACGGCGCTTGCGCCACCCCTAAATTAACGAGACGATCGCGGCCGCCTTATCAGCGCCGCCGCTATCGCGGCGCCGCGGCTTTCACGCGCTGCCGCTAGGCGCGCGCTTCTCTCGCGCGATTCACGCGCCGTCATCATGCCTCGCGG
>NW_020229986.1:0-40000 GCF_003227715.2 Harpegnathos saltator
AAAAAGAGAAGAAAGTTACCACGCTAGAGCAAGTGCTTCGGACAGCGACGTTGAGTCTAATCTTCATTTACTTAAATCCACTCTCCTTTCCCGAGAGAGCACGATAATATACCTCCACAGCCTAATAATACCCACACAAATTTTTCCTCCTGGTGTATATTATTTTATTTGGGGGTTTATATTATATCTGGGGTTTTTTTTTTGTGTTCATCCCTCCTCTCCCCCACCCCCCTCTTCCCTTTTTTTTTTTTTTCCCCCCAACAAAAACCCCCTTTTGGGGAAAAAAAAAATCCGGCCCTTTTGTCCAAAAAAAGAACCCGAAAAAGGTTCCCCCAAAAATTTTTTTTGTTCGAAGGATGGGAATTTTCCGAAAAAATTTTTTTGGCCCTGAAGAAAATTGGGGGAGGAAAGTAAATAAGCCCCCAGCGGGATAATTGGATCCTTGTTCAATCTCAATTTCTTTTAAATAAATATATTTTTTAACACAAAAAAACGGACCGAACAATTTGAACTCCCCAATACTATTTGCCCTTAAAGTTTTGCTTAAGCCCTTAAAGAAATCCTTTTTGAAACATCCGTACGCAGAACTGCATCTTAATAGGAATCTCAAGACAAGTATGTGGAAGCGATAGCTATGGTATCCCCTACCACTGTTCACTAGCCGTGCCATCTTGCGTCTAGCCTACTTGATGCGAAAATCGGCTAGACAAAGAGATCAAAAAGATCCGTGTGTTACAGGCCCATCCTTCTCAGGCACCTTTTCAAGAACGAATGTTTCCGCAGCTCCTTTGAGCGCTCCAGTCATATATATATAGTCCTGTGAACGTCGGGAAACTCTCAATTTTTCGAAGAACCATGACAGCCATATCCATAAGTCCCGTAAATCGCGTGAACGGGCAATGAAGGATTGATGCGGCGCGGATACACGCCATCTTAATCCACCCTAGATCCCAATTAGGCGATCCGCCATATTTGGACAAGATAATAAACGTCCGGGTACCCGGTTACCCTGTATAATTCGAACGGTCAATTAAGGAGAGACGAGCTTTAATTACGTGCTTATATTGCGTGTGTAAGCTGCTACCATGAGAGAGTCTCGGCAGTGTACGGCCGGGTCATTGGCAAACGAGCGGGCGCGATGGTCTAACTGATTAGCCGAATTAGTTGTGAAGGCAGAAGCAAAAAAATGATGACACACGCTAAAGCAGCAGCCGATTCTACGCATGGGACATTTTCGCCGGCCAAAACGATTATAAATATTCCCATTCTTCCGATATATTGGTTTGTTCGGAAAGTAATTCCGGGGTTTTTTTCAAAATAGGTGTTAGTCCGCCTTTAAGCAATTAACCCTCATTCTAACCAAGAAAAACATTTTACATTTTTTAATAACGCAACATTTTCAAGCTTCAAATTGAAAACAAAGTTGTTTTTTGGAATCTGTTATTGTTTCTTATTTGGCGTTAAAAATAGAAGACCACATGAAACATTTGCGTCAAATTTTTTGCTTCTTTATTATCAGTAAAGGCAAAAATGCAAGCATAAGCAAGAATAATTGTGGCCATATATGGAGAAGATATATGACTGAAACCCATGTCAAGAATTTGGTTTCGAAGATTTTACGTTTCTGGGAATTTCGTACTTCAAACGATGCATCCACGGTTCTAAAAGGGCCAGTTTGAGGTTGATGAAGAACCAAATAAGGCACTGGTGGACGCAAATCGTCATTTAACAACACGAGAAATTGCCGAGAGTTGAATTTATCGAATTCGACCATGCATGAGCATTTAAAACAACTTGGTTTCGGTTCAAAGCTTGATATTTGAGCTCCATTTTTCTCAAAGAAAAGATTCAATTCGTTATATTACCATTTGCGATTTGCTGTTGAAATGTGAGGAAAACGATCGATTTCTGAAGCGGACTCATAACTGGAGATGAAAAATGGATAGTGTACAACAATATTAAACGCAAAATGTGATGAGATGCTCTCTGTTTGGTGGATTGGAAAGGAATGGTTTTTTTTTGAGCTACTACCAAACAACCAAACGATTGACTCGAGTGTGTATTGTCATCAATTGGAACAAATTGAATGATTCCATCAAGCAGAAGAGAGGAGAATTGGCGAACAGAAAAGGTGTTGTGTTTCATCATGACAACGCCAGACCTCAAACAAGTTTAATGACTCGCCAGAAGCTGTTAGCGCTTGGATGGGATTTGCTACCGCATCCACCATATTCACTTGATCTGGCACCATCCGACTATCACTTGTTTCGGTCGCTACAAAATTCTTTGAATGGTAAAAATTTCGATTCAAACGGAGGTGTTAAAAATCACTTGATTCAGTTTCTTGCCAATAAGGAAATTCTACGAGCGTGGGAATCATGTTATTACCTCAACGATGACAAAAGGTGTTGGAACAAAATGGTCATACTTAACAGAATAAAACTTTTCTTTCGATTAAAAATATCGTTTTTCATTTTCACGCCGAAAAAACCGAAATTATTTTCCGAACAAGCCAATATTGTGTACACCGAAGCGAGATCAAACGCTAGATCAATGCCTCGTTAATAATGTGCAATCGCAACGATTTCAATGCGAAACAGCGTAAAGCGCGAAACGACGATGGCTGTCGCGCAATCGCGAAATCGCGCCGGCGCACAAAATCGAGCCCTGACCCCTCCCCTGCTTCCATCCTTATTTCTATCGCCTGCGTCGCAGCAGAGAAAGGAGCTCGAGAGCCGGTAATGGCAGTTAAGAGTCCCGTAAAACGATACACGGGACCGGGGGAAGCTGACAGTACGTCTTACTGCTCTCGAGAAGTTGGCGGAAGAAAAAATGTCAAGGGCGCGATATCGGCATAAGTTTCCTCGCCGGGAAGATTTCAGACACCCCTCGGACTGGCAAGAATCCGCATCCCGGCTGTTTTCCCGTCCCATTGTATTATGCACTTCCGAAAGTTTCACGAGCCTTTAACTTGAAAGGCACGGGCTCGCCTCGTCTCCCGCCCCCCCTCCCGGCCACGGAAATTTCGCGTAAGTTTACCATTACGTTTTTGCGCGATTCCACAAATTACGCACGCTCTCGCGGTAAGCGCGCTCTTATTGCCAAACTTCCGCCGGATGAACTTAAGAATAACGAAGCTTTTTCCATTACGACGGGGAAATACGGACGGGCAGAGAAGGAGGATGGGGAGGAGGCGATGGGGGAAGAGAGGACGCGTTTCCGCGATTGTTGTTGCGACTTGATGCGAGCCTTATGAGAAATTAAAGGGAACCCGAGGATAGTAAACGAGGCAATATCGTATCTCCCGGCACTTCCCGCGTCATTCCGCGTCCGCGGTGCTTGTAATCCAGCCGGGGAAAACGCGGCGTAATCATCGTCGCAGCGAGAGAAGATGATGTGTATTCGTGCAGAGGTAATGAATATTCACGGCCATGTGAGTCCGAATAATACGGGATGCTAGGTGAAATCAAATCACGCATATCGCGCGTTTCATCTTTTTGTCGAGCAAACGAAATAACCGGAAAGTTATCAGACCCTCCGGACAGGAAACTCAATATTCCGGCTTAATAAGCGGGAAATATTTGCTCGGGTTGTACGCTCGGGTAATACTCGGGCAGTATGCGTTTCGCGTGGAGCTCTCCTTTTTCCTCTTTTTCCTTTTTCTCGCGAACCTCCTCTCTCTCCCTCTCTCTCTCTCGACAGAGAAATAAGCAGGTCCAGCATATTGGCGGCTCCGCTTGCCTGGACAAAAAGCCGAGCACGCAGTATGTTTTTCGCCGGTAGCGTGACATCCAGGTTGCCTTTTGAGGCTTTCAGGACTCGCGCGTGTATTGCATATTATCGGAAATGGAATTACACATACCACAGTGGAGCGGAAATAATTCGAGGGAGAGAGAGGGAGGGGGGAGAGAGGGAGAGGGAGGGAGGGAGGGAGAGGAGAGGAGGAGATATAGAGGTGGGACGGTGAAGGGGGAGGGGGAGAAAAGAAGAGGGAAGGAGAAAAGGAGAGGGGAGAGAGAGAGAGAGAAAGAAGAAAACGGGAGCAACGAGGCGACGTGTATCAATGATAAAAAGTGCGTCCGGAAAATCAAACAGGAATCCCCGCCGGACTGGTCGAGCGGCAATTTCTGCAACTGGCAAAATCCACAATCGGCTCCTCTCCGTGTCCGCTAACCGCTCGTCTTTCCGCGGTGTAATACGTAATATTCCGTACGAGGATGAGCCCAACTATCCCGATACAGCCGCTGTTCCACGCGGCGTTCCGCGGGGGCGATAAATCACGCGGCGCGCGCGCGCGCGGCAAGTGTTGCGCGAGATAAATGGATTACCCGAAACACACCGTGGTTAATACGCCGTAAATCAATTTCGTAACGTAGATGTTTTTCGATCGCCCCCCTTCCTCCATTCGGACGCGCGGCGCACCGAAGTCGAATTATTTGCATTAATAAAACGATTAACCTCCCGGTGCTCGCGCGTTGAAACAGTTATCTCGCAACATCGCACCGTCCGCTTGCTAGTCCGAGATAGCGCGCTCAAACTTCTCTTTGAGCGCACTCCATCGACGAAATAGAATTTTACGCCAACGTGTATTTTCCTCCTCCTCCTCCTCCCGCCTGTGTAGCGCGAGCGTACGCTGCGATTACTGAACGAGAGAATATCACTAACGTATGTAAATGTTCCAACGACGCTCTCTCTCCTTTTGAACGTCGGCTCGTGCGGGAAAATGCGGAAAATATGCGCCGCGGGAAAATCCGAGTCAGTCCCTGTTGTCTCGGGGAAGAGGAGCGTCAGGAACAGACCGCGAGAGACGAGTCTTAGCGGGCCGTACGGGCGCAAATTGAGTCGAGCTAACGATCGACGGTGACAAAATGTTTCGGCTGGCAGCAGCCGTTCGCGCCAGGACGGGTTTACCCGCGTTCATTAATAAGCGAGAAAAAGGAATCCCCGTTTCCGGAGGAACACTCTTAACGACCCCCCCTCCCCCGCCCCGTCCCGCCGCCGCCGTCGCCGTCGCCGCCCTTCGTTCCAGGATCGCAGCGCGCCGCGATACGAAATTAGCCTCGAGGGTTGCTCGGGGCGGCAGGGGTAGAGAGGGATAGGCAGAGGAGGTAGGTATAGGCAGAATGAACGCGTCCGTGGCATTTGTGCCATGCGAACTGTGCCTAAATATACGACACGCCGCGGCTGGCCCATGTGGACACGCGCATCCACACGCGTGCGGCCCGGGAAGGGCTCATCGCGAAAACGAATGAGCGTATAAATCAGTGGTAACGATCGCTCCGCAAACAGCTCGCGAGGCTAACCAGTCGCCAAATTAAATAAGTCCACACCGATGACTATCTCGGCATATCGGAAGGGCGCGCGCGCATTCGTCTCCTCGCGCCCTCCCTAGAAAATTATTCGCTTGATGCGGTTGAATTTCAGTCTGCGACACAAGAGAATTTCCGTCTGGAGGTTTTTGTCGACCCAGAAATATGCAGGGTGTATCATTTCAAAGTTTCCACTAAAATATCTCTTTAGGGAAGCATTTAAGAAAAAAATGCGCCCTGACTTTTGTTAATTTGATGATTTTGAAATTTCGAAAGATCAATAAGTTAACAAAAAATAGAACATTATTGTATCAATATATTCTTGAAACCAAATAGAGTAAAAAAGTCCTGTATTATTTTTTCTTCCAACAAATAGTTAGCGAGATATCGTAAGTTAAATATTAAAAAAGTTATCCTTAAATACGTCAAAAAATATTAGGCAAATAAAAAAATGTTTCAGACAAAAGTTGTTCAAATTAATTGGTAGAAAAAGACGACGTAATAAAAAGTTGGGATTTTCATTTAAGAAAATTTATGATTAGTGAATATCTCAAAAGTGGCGCCATCTATAAACAAAATGCTATCGCTGTCTTATGTCCCCCTTTAAACTAAACAACTTTTGTTCAAAACAGTTTTTTCCTAAATGCTTCCCTAAACAGATATTTTAATGGAAACTTTAAAATGGGACACCCTATATTCGCTCACCTGAACGGAACATTAATGTTGTCGAGGGTACCAGTTTCGTTCTTCTTCTTCAGATGAACAGAACGTCCCAGTATGCGTAAGTGGAAGGGAAAATCATGCCATTGGGAGCGTCATTTAACTTTTTCAAATAAATATTTTCAGTCACGGTAACTGAGATTTCGTTTCTCTTTACATACACGATATAGTTCCGCACCTTTTGCGAGAGCAGCCGAATACTCCGTTAGGTCAATTATATTTTTGAGATGGAAAATTTGAGTTCCTTCAATCGAAAGCAGTTGCTGATATGATGACGGTTCTGCGGTTCGCGAAACAGAATTTTTTGTTACCGCAACCGAAGCTCATGTAATAGAAAATTTCTAATTGTCATTACAGAATATTTTTCTGCATGTACGTCATCTCCTAACGACTAACTCGGGCAATCTTTCGGATTATGCGGTTACTGGAATTTATATCTCTCGAGCTCGTCGTTCAGGAGTTCGACAACGCAATAGGGGCGCATACGTGCGCGCAGAAAAATATTCTGTTAAGGCAACTAGAAATTTTCTATTACATGAGATCCAGTTATAGTAACAGAAAATTTTATTTCGCCAATCGAAGAACCATTCGCATTAGCAATTGTTTTCGATTGAAGGAACAGAAATTTTCAGTCGCGAAATATAGTGACCACAACAGAATATTCTTACAGAAGATGTGGAACTATATCGTATATATAACAAACAAAATCTCTCAGTTACCGCGACCGAAAAGATTTGTTTGAAAAAGTTAAATAACGCTGCCAATGATGCGATCTTGAGCCCGCGTGTGCGTTTTCCTCTTCCACTTACGTACACCATAGACATAGAAATATAGGGACAGAGCATAAGCCCG
The DNA here is from genome assembly GCF_003227715.2 of Harpegnathos saltator. Taxonomy (NCBI): domain Eukaryota; kingdom Metazoa; phylum Arthropoda; class Insecta; order Hymenoptera; family Formicidae; genus Harpegnathos; species Harpegnathos saltator. The sequence continues at coordinate 6,882 of NW_020229986.1, forward strand.
TAAGATAGGCGAGGGGAGTTGTGCTGAAATGCGGGGGGCGACTGTGCCTAAGTATCATTGGTTACAATAGTGCGCATATTAAGAGCGTGTGATACAACGACTTGGCTGTCACTGGCAAATAGTAAATGTAACAAAATGATAAGAACTATTTACACTGACAGTATTTTGCAGAGGTTATGCATGTGTCTTTTTTTTCATAATTTCACTCACACACAACTTCATACACATCTATGTATGTATCAAATACTTACACACGGCACAACCACCAATTAGATTTAGGCACAGTTTACCTCGTCGCACCGTCCCGCAATGGTTATCTCCCCGCAACTCTACCAGGTGTGTCGGTAATTCCTTTCCGGTTTTTTCGCTAAAGAAAACACGTTATTTACAATGGATAGTTAAAATATATTTATTCAAAGTATTGGCCATTTGATTCTATACATTTTGCCCATCTCTCAGGCAATTTATGGATGCCATTCCAAAAGAACTGTTTCTCCTTTGAGCTAAACCATTCATCGAGCCATTTTTTAACTTCTTCGAAATTGGCGAAGTACTGCTCTGCAAGCGCGTGCCCCATCGATGCGAAAAGGTGGTAGTCGGATGGAGCCAGGTCTGGAGAGTACGGCGGGTGCGATAAAACTTCCCATCCAAGTGATTTCAACACTTCTTTGACTGGTTTTGCTGTATGAGACGGCGCGTTGTCATGCTGCAAAATCACCTTATCATGTCTTTGAGCGTATTGTGGACGTTTTTCGATCAATGCACAGTTCAAATTGATCATTTGTTGTTGGTAGCGATCAGTATTAACTGTTTCTCCAGGTTTTAACAGTTCATAATATACGACACCAACCTGGTCCCACCAGACACAGAGCATGGTCTTGCGACCAAAGCGATTTGGCCTTGCAATCGATGGGCCGCCTTCGCCAGGTGATAACCATGATGTTTTCGCTTGGGATTTTCGAAATAAATTCATTTATCATCACCCGTTACTATTCGATGCAGAAATGACTTCCTTTCATACCTTTGAAGCAGCATTTCACTGACGATTTTTCGATTTTCTAATTGCCTGTCATTCAATTCATGTGGCACCCATCTTCCCATCTTTTGGATCTTTCCCATCGCTTGTAATCGTTCACAAATTGCTACTCGGCTCACATTCAACTTTTCTGCCAATTGTTTTTGAGTTTGTGTTGGGTTTTCATCCAATAACTCCTGCAATTCCGCATCTTCAAACGTTTTCGGCCTACCAGGACGTTTTTTGTCTTGAACGTTGAAATCACCACATTTGAATTGTCAAAACCACGTTTCACATGTTCTTATGGTTGGAGCATGCTCACCGAAAGTCTCTACCAGCAAACGATGACTTTTAGCGGCTTTTTTCTTTTGATTAAACAAGAAAAGTAATGCGTACCGCAAATGCACGTTTTCAGGCACAAAACCCGACATTTTCAAAAAATTATTAATCTATAACGCTGTTATTTTGGCGGAATGTAACTTGTGTAGTTTTGAGGTTAATGTCAGTAGAATAAAATGACATATGTATCAAATCATAACATTGCATACTTATGGCTAGTGACATCTGTTACAAAAACCGGAAAGCAATTACCGACATACCTGGTATGCTCTGTCCCTATATTCCTATGTCTATGACGTACACAGGGACGCTTCGTTTTATCCATGTGAAGATAATCGATAATATGAACTGAATTATAGGTTATGACGAATGAAACTTGTAATCTTGACAACTTCATGTTCGGCTGAGGTGACCGAATATATTTTTAGAACAACAGAAATTTTCCAACGAAATTTTTCTGCTGTTCCAACTAAATTTTGTTGATTCCTATTGATTCTTGAGAAACCGAAAATTTCAGTTAACGTAACTGAAATTCAGTTATATCAACTGAATAGTTTTCTACGTGTGGAATAAATGCAAGATGAGATATTATTTAACCGAAACGTCCGCATTTGAATTTGCAATAAATATTAATATTAGCGGCAAACTCGCTGATTTCAATGACCTTGACATATGCTGTCAAAGATATGGCTCCGACTAACGTGCAAAAAGTTTTAACCATCGTTTGTTGTTTATTAAAGAATTATTAACAAAAGAAGCTTCATAAACAGAGCCTTTTTTTTTATCACGGTGGGGAATCCTCATGGATACGCTCCTTGGGGGGACGGGGGTTATGCCGAACTGTTACCGGCTAAAACCCCACTGGGGTGTCTGCCAGGCAGGCCGAAGTGTGGGGAGTCGGGGGAACTGCGCCTGCACTCCCTCTCCGACTCATAAACAGAGCCTATTTTTCCGACACAATACTACATGGGCTGAAAAGTCTTTAGCCTGACATATAGATGGCGCCACAAACTAAAAATCCTTATATTTCCTATAGAGTACCAATCTTAACTTAGATGCTGTAAAAATTTCATGATATTTCGTTGACTCGTGTACAAGTTATAGCTTCCGAAGTGACGTTACCTCTGAATTTATCTTTACTATGGAAAAAAGTGAATTTCGTGTTTTGATTAAACATTGTTTCCTGATGGGAAAAAACACTGTTGAAGCAAAGGCATGGCTTCATAAATGTTACGGCACATCTGCCCCACCGAACCATCAAATATTGGTTTGCTGAGTTTCGTCGTAACCGTACGAGCACAAATGATGCACCACGTTCAGGAAGGCCAAATGAGGCAGTTACTCCAGAAAACATCCAGAAAATCAGTGAAATCGTGTTGAATGACCGCAAAATGAAATTGAGTGAGCTAGCTAACATCATAGGCATCTCAAAGGAACGCGTTGGTCATATCATTCATGAATATTTACACATGAAAAAGCTTTGCGCGCGTTGGGTGCTGCGTTTTTTGACAATTGAGCAAAAAGCGGAACGTGTTCGACTTTCAAAGCAAAATCTGGCCCTGTTTAACCGCAATAAGAAGGAGTTTTTGCGTCGATTTGTCACAATGGATGAAACATGAATCCATCACTACACACCGGAGTCCAATCGGCAGTCAGCGGAGTGGTTATTGCCTGGTGAAAGCCGTCCGAAGCGCCCGAAGACACAACAATCAGCCGGCAAGGTTTTGGCCAGTATTTTTTGGGATGCGCATAACATAATATTCATTGATTATCTTGAACATGGTAAAACTATCAATAAAGAATATTACTGTACATTACTGGATCGATTGGACGACGAGATCAAGGTCAAACGGCCACATTTGGCAAAGAAAAAAATTTGGTTTCACCAAGACAATGCTCCAGCTCACTCGGCTCGCGATACGACCGATAAATTAAAGAAATTGCGCTATGAATTGGTCCCGCATCCCCCGTATTCTCCAGACCTGGCCCCCAGCGACTATTTCCTTTTGCCCGACTGAAGCAGTGGCTCGCTGATAAAAGATTTTACTCGAATGAGGAGGTCAAGTTGGAAACAAATGCCTATTTTGAGGGACTTGACACCGAGCACTATAAGACCGGCATCGAAATGTTAGCGGACCGTTACACTAAGTGCATTACTCTAAATGGAGATTATGTCGAGGAATAAAACACTTTTTTCATTAAAAAAATCGTTTTTTCATTGTTAAGCCAAAGACTTTTCAGCCCATGTAGTAGATATTAAAAAATATCAAACAGTACATGTGGACGACGAAGGAGCAAGCTCGAAAGGAACCCTCTAACCTAACCTAACCTAACCTAACCCAACCTAACTTATACATCTTTGCATTTGATGGAGCGTTGTTGAAAAGGTCCCCTTAATCCTTTGAATCTCAGTAGGATATAGGTCGTCCCACATAAATTTTCTTCATTTTTACCTTAACTAACTTCTGGCAGTCACAGTCGACTATAAGGAAGTAAAAATAAATAACGTACAGTCCAAATATTTAATTGTCGACTTGCTAGAAACAAATCAAAATAAAGGCATTTATTTCAAAAAAATTTATTCGTGTGAGCAAACTATTAGAAATCGACACATCGTAATATCAATAATTTATTAAGGACATTTAACAATATTTTACATATCTTTCCAAAATTTTTCATAGGCTCCATTTTTTATAATAATATTTGGTATTTTTATAATAATATAATAATTATTGGTATTATTTTTATTTCGATATTTTTGGCAAATTTATCCATTTCATATCAGCAAAGTATAAGCCAGAAAAAGCTTATATTCCAAATACGAAAAAATTCCACGGAGAAGTCAAAATTTTTGAATAACTGGTCCGCCATATTAGATCGGTCATTTTGAATTTTAAATTCCGACTGCAGATTCGTAATCAGCGATTCTAAAAATACTTAGATACCGCATTTCCAAAAATTCTATTGAGAAATAAAATGTATGGCTCAAAGCGTCATCAAGATCCAACTATATATAAAGATATATAAGTTAAGTTAGATTAGATTAAGAAGGTTTTTTTCGAGCTCCGCTGCTCATATATGCTGTTTAACATTTTTCAATGTACATATAGTGTCGGAACAATATTTCAGGCTCTATTTATAAAACCTCAATTGTTAATAACGTTTTAATAAATAGTGATGGCTAAAACCTATTGCAAGTTCGAGCCATGTCCCTGACAACATATGCCAAGGTCGTTAAAATCGGTGGAGGCCGTTAATAGTAGAGGAGAACGTGATATTTATGGTCCTTGTAGCTATTATGGCCACTCTCAATATCTCCGTTATAAGGTAGCAAATTTCAGTTATTACTTATGGAATTATTTGTTTAGCAATTCGCCATTAGCGCAGTGACGCTAATATATCAATACACACAATAGCACTTTTTAAGACGCATTTTTATTTTCGAGCATCTCGAAATGTTTTTCAAGCTACATTTAATCATTTAATTAGAGTTTTATTAGTGTTTCTTCATTATTTTTAAGATTGAGTGTATTATCATTTGAATATATGTGCAATCGAGTATTTTATTTGTTATTTGACATTTTATTCGACTGTACATCTTTCAAGTTATGCGAAGTTAAATGAAATAGCGTGACATCTTGCTAATGTGGCCCCATAAAAGTGCTGATAAATACTCTATCTTTTTCGAGGTTTTTATACCAAAGTAATCATTCAAACGGTCGATTCTAACTCCACTGTTGCACTTATATTTGCATTACATTGCTGTCTTTCTAGTAGATCGTTCTTCCTAATAAAACAAATCAATATCTATATAAAAATTCACAGTTATATTATTATCCTTCTTCTAAGAGTTTAACTTGAATAAATATATAGGGTGTACAAAAAGTACCGGGACGGCGAAATATCTCGAAAACTAAGCATTTCAGAACAAAATATTTCAGATAAAAGTTGTTCAAATTAATTGGCAGAAGATGATATAAAAAACTGGGATTTCCGCTTAACCACTTGCGTTGGCAAAAAATTCACTGACGCGTGTACCAGAACGGTCCAGTGTAACTCGCTGAGAGGCGTCACACAGTGTTCGATGCCTTACAGAAATCGGAAAAAGATTTATATTTTCTAAACTAATTTATTTTCGACCTAGGACTTTTAATAGCTTTTTGAAGGGAATATAGAGCGTCGATTGCTTATAAAATTATACAAATATAAATATTTAATTTATTTATTAATAATCATGCAAAGTGTGGTATCTCTCGAAACAGTCTGGAACATGTAATGGTACAAGGCATTTCTTACATTCCCATATAGTTTCACTTCGTTTTTTGTGTTTGGTACACACTCTACACCTTCGCTGTGGATTCTTTTTGGCATTTGTGTCTGGCAAACAATCCCACCCGACGCGCCACGCACGTCGTATTTGTTTCTGTGACAATCGCATGACGATGTACATACCACGTCGTTGGCGATTCTGTGACAAAAGCATTACGACGTGCGTGGCACGTCTTTCCAGCGCAAGTGGTTAAGAAAAGTAATGATCAGTTAATATCTCGAAAATAGCGCCAACTGTAAACAAAATGATATAGCTGTTTTATGTCCCCTTTGAAACCATACAACATTTTAGAAAAAAATGTTTCAGACAAAAGCCTTCGAAATATTTCGCCATCCCGGTACTTTTCATACACTGTATAATTTCGTAACTAAACACTATGTATTACTTTGTGAAACAAAATTAATTTTCTGCATCAGTTTTAGCAGGAGGCTACATTACCACCCCATTTTTTCGCCAACCCATTACGCTGTGTTGCCACATTTTTATAAATAACGTCCTAAGTAATAATAAACATTACGCAAATTTGAGCCTATAATCGATTAAACAACACTGTGACCAATGCAATAATTCAATTCTCATTTAAAAATATTGATTATTGACAAGTTAAGGTTACTGTTACAAAATGTAAATGGGGGACCATAATACTACCTTGTCCTCTAATATTTACCGAAACTGCGCGATTCGAATCTCGAATCTCACTCGACGGAGCGTCGCGCTTGTGGTTGTTCGTTTCCCTTTGCTCTCTCTCTCTCTCTCTCTCTCTCTCTCTCTCTCTCTCTCTCTCTCTCTCTCTCTCTCTCTCTCTCTCTCTCTTTCTCTCTCGATTTTTCCAGTCGGAAGATCAAGTCCACGCCGCTTCTGGGACTGCACTCACGGGTGAACGCGGCTTGGAAAAATCGGGAAATCCGGGATACCTTATGCAACAGCTTAGTATGCAGCACCCATCTACGGAGACGCGTTATTCGGGCGCGGTACGCGGGAAGGGGGGATATTCCCATGGCCGCCGTCGTGTAAGCCGTCTCGCGAGGATTCGTGCCGCTTAGCATATAACAGCAATAAAGAGGAGATTTATGCGTTTGATACAATAACCGGAAGATTCCGATCGGTTCGTTCGAGAGTTGCAACAGCTGGTCGGGCCCTTCCGCAATCTCCGACGTCGACGCTGGCGCCGACACCGATGTTGACGTCGACGTCCAGCAGTGGGCGCCAAGAGCATCACGTGCATATATACGGGGGCTAAACGGTTCTCACGTGCACTTCTGATAACTAGCCTCCCCTGCCTGTCGCCTGGCTGTCGCCAGGTAGTTACGAAGCTTCCCGTGGAATTACCCGCGCGACTTATTGAGAAGCACGAGCTTCTGCGCGGAGCGCCGCACAGTGGGGCCAGATGACATTCTTTGGTTTAAAATTCTCTAGAGACCTGAATTTCCAACCGATCATCGACACCAATGAATGAGGTTGATCCTGAATAAATTCCGAAGAGATCTGTCTTGCCAAAATAAAAAAAAATTATTTTTCTCGAATTATTACCAAAAGAGGAAAAATGATCGTTAAACGCGAGAAACTTGTGAAATATTCATTATTCGACACTTATTTCTATCTAATAGCATATTCAGCGAATTGAAACTATGAAACCAATCAACAGACACCTCGAGATTGATCGATCTTGAACCAGAAACCCATTAACCCAAAATCATATGCCCAAAATACAAAAACATCAAATACCCGTTAAGCACAAAACCGAGGGATTTTGAGTCTCAAGCCCATCAACCTAGGAATCTATCAATCCGAGAACTTTTTAGCTCGTGGATGTATGAAGCCGTATATATTAAGAGCTACAAATAGTCCAAGAACCCAATTTAGCCATAGCTAGAACCTAATAATACTCGACGTTGAATATTCAGCTATAAAACATTAAGTTCGAGCCTCGAAACTTTTAAGGTAAACCCTAAACCCATGAATCCTGAACCGATAATTTTTTCGAAATTTCGGCTAGACAGATCTCTTTATAATTTATTCAGGATCAACCTCACCCCATTGGTGTCGATGATCGGTTGGAAATTCTGGTCTCTAGAGAATTTTGAACCAAAAGAGGTCATCTGGCCCCACTGTACGCCGCCGCGCGAGAGCGACAAAGTCGCGTAAAGGTTGATTCACACCTTGGCAGAAAAGCAGAAAGCAGAATAGCAAAAGCTAAGAGAGTGACAGATGCTGATAGTCTGTCTCTCTCTTGCAAGAGAGATAAACTATCAGCGCGACTTCTGACTGGATGCTGCCTTTCTGCTTTCTGCTTTTCTGCCAAGGTGTGAATGCGCCCTAACGATCGTCGAGGCAATTAATCGTCGGAACGTGTGAGAAATTTGACGTCACTCGAGACGCGAGACGCGTCGGTGTGCCTCGCCCGGGAAAAAATTTGGGGAACGGTGAGGAGGCAAGTCGAGCTCGGTGTTAGGGTGTTATTTCAGTGACAGGTCAACGACACGTTGTACGATCCGACGAAAATGACATAACCGTAAAAAATCGGAACGATGCTTACTCGCTCGTTCCCGCGCGCTGTCGGAACGCAGCCCGGGCAGCCGGCTGCAAGGAATCTGTTAGGCCGATTTATCGGGCCGGCGCCACGTGCATTCGGCGAGAAATCATCGCGTGGGAGTGTGGAGAGAAAAAAGAGGAGAGAAGAATTCGGAACCACAGCGGCGGACTCTCCAAAGACGACGCACACTTGGTCGGTCCAGTCAATATTGTCAGAGCAACAGCGATATACAGGGTGTCTCAAAATGCACGATTATCCTTTGGAGGTGTGAAAGAAAGTGAAATTCTGAGTCGAAAGTTCCTCTTCCATTTCTTCCTCCGACTATTAATAACAAAATTATTAATGAAGAAAGTCGACCAATGGCGTGGCGCGTACGACTGTCGCGCAGTGCCGTACACTGGCGCCGAAATTTGTATTTATCTGATGATATCAAATAGCTCATTTATCATTCATCTGATGAGCTTAAAGAGTCGGAAAATATCTTACTTCTTCCTTTGTCTTCATAGTTCGTTGTTTATGTTTTGAATCTCGTTGCGTTTAGGATTGAGGAAACGCTACTAAAGAGTATTTCGTGCAAGAAATAACAACGACTCTGTCAGTCGTTTCTCAATCCGCGAGATATCGAAGATAAAAACATAAAATGGGAAAAACAAAACAAAAGGTAAAACGAGAATTTATGATGACGAATTAACACGTTATAAAAGAGTACACGGAACACACATTATGTAGTTTTTGCGGACAACGTTTTGAACAGGCACTCTAAAAAATCGGTCTTTTTCACTGAAAAACCATTGGTCTTTATTTAAATTTAAAATAACATTTAATAAAAGAGCCTTGGTAAGCCCCATGCAAAAAATGCCCGTTTTCGGTACCTCGATTTTTGAAACTTTTTTTATGCCAAATGGTTACTTATGATGACCCAAAAATCCCTGCAAAATTTCAAGATGAGCATATGCCCCGTTTAAGAAATATAGGGGGTCAAAGTTGACCATGTCCAATTAAAAAATATAGCAGCTTCACATTTATACTCCAATAATAATGTCCAAAAAATTCATCCGAAATGGTTCTTTTAAGATTTTTGGCTGCTGATTACGAATCTGAAGTCAGATTTTAAAAATTCAAAATGGCGGATCCAATATGGCGGACGAATTTTTCTTAAATTCATCAGATTCACTTAAAACTCGTTACTCGGGGGTTTTTGGGGTTCACCAAATACGAAAGAGATATCAGATTTTAAAAATTCAAAATGACGGATCCTACACATCCAACAAAGGCAAGATGTAATAATCCAACCAACGAAGGCAAGATGTAATGCCAAATCCAACCAACAAAAAAGCATAGATTTAAGTCATTAGCATGAAAAAACAGAGTATAAAAAAAATCTTACCATTTATCATTAATAATATTTTTCAAACAACAATATTTCCAGATTTTCGAAACTGAAACTATTATTTTATTACATTCGCAAGCGTACGATACAAATAAGATGTAGGATGGAATGGAATGTTAATGAAATGATGATCTGCTGATCGTCTTTTGTTTTCAGGATTTCGTAACTCTAGGCCGAATTCTTTAAAACGAGACTCAGTCCGCTCGACGCTCACCGCTCCTAGGTAGAATGTAGGTCCAATGTGAGGAAAAATAGGTCCATTGTAGGACAAAATAGATTCTATGTAGGATCAAAGTAGGTTTAATGTAGTGACAAAGATTTAGTGTTGGTTAAAAGTTAGTTAACCGTTAGATTCGTAATCAGCGACCCCAAAAACCCCCGAGTAACGAGTTTCAAGTGAATCTGATGAATTTAAAAAAAATTCGTCCGCCATATTGGATCCGCCATTTTGAATTTTTAAAATCTGACTTCAGATTCGTAATTAGCAGCCAAAAATCTTAAAAGAACCATTTCGGCTGAATTTTTTGGACATTATTATTAGAGTATAAATGTGAAGCTACTATATTTTTTAATTGGATATGGTCAACTTTGATCCCCTATATTTCTTAAACGGGGCATATGCTCATCTTGAAATTTTGCAGGGATTTTTGGGTCATCATAAGTAACCATTTGGCATAAAAAAAGTTTCAAAAATCGAGGTACCGAAAACGGGCATTTTTTGCTCTTTCTATTTTTAAACTTCTTTCAATCGATTTTTTATGTTTTCATTGATTAAAAATGATCATAAATCAATTAACTCATCAAATGGATGATAAATGAGCTATTTGATATCAGATAAAGACAAATTTCGGCGCGTAAGGCGGAGTTCCGCGCCAGTGTACAGTACTGCGCGACAGTCGTGTGCGCCACGCTATTGGTCGACTTTCCTTGTTAATAACTTTATTATTAATGGTCGGAAGAAAAAATGAAAGAGGAACTTTCGACTCAGAATTTCACTCTCTTTCACATCCCCAAAAATAATTGTGCGTTTTGAGACACCCTATATACGTGCGGGATATGTATGAACGCGTATGGTGCATAGATTGCACACGCAGAAAACTATTTGGTTGGTGTAATTGAATTTTAGTTACGACGACCGAAATCTTCTGTTCCTCAGGAATCAACGGAAAATTCGGTTGCAACAAGAGAAATTCCCCGTTAGACTGGGTTTCCCCAGAAATACTTTCTGCTCAAAAAGTACCCCGAATTGCGTATTTAAGTGACGAGCGTTTATGATATTTCAAAATCCTTTTGTTAAATTAGTACCACTTAACTTCCATACAGAATCAGAGCACGATCTATCAATCAGTTTGTTCGTGACAGCTGTTTATGTCAGTCGACTTCAGGTACCATCTGCGATTTTTACGATGTCAAATATTGTGGAGCAAAGAGTGGGCCTTAAATTGTGTTTTCAACGAAATTTCTTGTGCCAACGTGTTAAAAATGCTACAAAAAGCATATAGGGATATCTGTATTTCAAAAACACAAGCGTGCGAGTGGTATAAATTGTTCAAAGAAGATCATATAACCGCCGAAGACTCCGTTCTGGTCGCCCATCCATGTCAAATACCGACGAAAACGTTAAAAAATTGAAAAAATTAGTGTTTGAAAGTCGCCGTGTGAGTGAAAGAGAGGTTGCTGCCGAGCTTAACATATCAAATGGTTCTGTCCACACCGTTTTGACCAAAGTTTAGGCATGAACGCGTTGCAGTACGGCTGCTGCCGAAACAGCTAAATTTTTTGCAAAAAGAATATCACAGAAATATGGCCGGAGAAATGATTTTTCAAGCATCTACCAACAAAACGTTCATACAACGCATCATTACTGGTGATGAGACGTGAGTTTATGAATATGATGAACGAAACCAGTCAACAATCTTCGGAATGGCGCTGCGAAAATAAGGCAAAACCCAAAAAACTATGTCAAAGTCGGTCAAAAATTAAAGCAATGCTGACCGTTTTCTTTGATCGTCGCGGTATCGTGCATTCAGAATTCCTTCCGGAAGGCGAAGCAGTTAATAAACATTACTACTTGGGCGTTATGAAGCGTTTGAGAGACCACATCCGTAGGAAAAGGCCCGATTTGTGGAAAGACAACTCATGGATTTTGCATCACGATAATGTACCATCGCACACATCGCTTCTCGTACGTGACTATTTGGCCAAACATTCGACTACCATCATTCCGCAGACACCGCACTCGCCAGATATGGCATCCTGTGACTTTTCCCTCTTCCCAAAACTCAAATTACCGTTTCGTGATAAACGTTTTGACACAACTGAGGTAGTGAAAGAGAATTCGCTGAAGGAACTCAAGGCCATATCAAAATCGGCTCATGAAAGGTGTTTTGAAGATTGGATTAAGCGTTGGCACATGTGTATCGCACAGAATGGGAGCTATTTTGAAGGCGACGAAATAAATTTACTTGAATAATTGAATATTTTGTGTTTTATTACCCAAATCTGGGTACGTTTCTGGGAGTAGAAGATATATTCGGTCACCTGAATCGGACATTAAAGGTACATTTTCGGGTCAAAAGTCGATTTCTTTTTTTTTACATATTTTGAAAGATAGAGGTCTTAAAAATGTATCCTTAAAATATTATGTCAAAACTCGAACAATTTTGAAAGTTAAAGACCGTTATGTAAGACAGCGCAGGTAGCGAGATAAGTAGCGCGTAGCACTCTTCTTTTCAAGGGTTTGTTATATGGCCCTGGAATAGCTGATTAGCATCAAACAATTGCAAGTATTTAAACTTTTATAGTTCACTGTACTTACTAGGTGCGCAACTAAGTTCCCGGGTTTTTTTGATCAATGAAAAATGGAAAATTTCAAGAGAAATACAAAAAATGGTTTATTCAAAGTATCGTCCCTCGCTAGCTACACATTTTTGCCATTTCTCTGGCAATACATGAATACCGCGATGATAAAACGACGTGTCTTTGGACCGAAACCATTCATCCAACCAATTTTGCACTTCTTCAAAATTGGCCAAATGTTGACCAGCCAAGCCATGCGCCATCGACCGGAACAAGTGATAATCGGAAAGGACCAGGTCTGGCGAATACGGTGAGTACGGTAGCAGATACCCATTTCAGCGTTTTGATGGTGTCCTGAACGATGGAAGTATTATGTCGTGCTGCAATATCACTCGTTCGTGTCTCGTGTCCCATTCTGGCCGTTTTTCGAGCAATGCATGGTTCAAATTGATCAGTTGTTGTCGGTAGCGATGCCCATTGACAGTTTCGCCCGGTTTCTTTTCAGCAGCTCATAGTACACGATTCCTTTCTGGTCCCACCAAACGCAGAGCATTGTCTTCTTTCCGAAGCGATTTGGTCGTACCGTCGATGTTGATGCTTCGCCAGGTGAAAGCCACGATTTTTTGCGTTTTGGGGTTCTCGAAATATATCCACTTCTCATCGCCAGTAACAATTCGATGCAGGAAACTCTTTCATGCCGCAAAAGTAAAATTTCGGAAGTGGCTCTTCGATTTCCCATCTGTCTCTCAGTCAACTCATGCGGCACCCATTTTCCTTCCTTTTGAATTTTTCCCATGGCAAATGGTAAACGTTTGGAAATACCTTGGCGAGTCATGTTTAATGCCTCCGCAAGTTGATCTTGTGTTTGCGTATCATCTTCATCCAATAACGCTTGCAGATCGGCGTCCTCCGGCTTGTTTTTGGTCTTCCGGAGCGCTCCTTGTCCTCAGTATCGAAATCGCCACTTCTGAAGCGTTTAAACCAATCTTCACAGGTAGTTTTCGATGGTGCATGTTCGCCGTAGGCCTCCTCAAGCAAACGACGTGCTTCAGCTGCACTTTTTTTCAAGTTAAAGCAGAAAAACAAAGCTTCCCGCAAATGCTGTTTATTTGGCACAAAACTCGACATCTTCGTTGTTAGAAAAAAGATTTTTGCGTTGCGATATGTGTTGGTAATACGACTGGTTATTGTTAACAGATGTCTAAGCTATAAAAAAACACAACTTCAGACATGTATGTCGATTACATGTGTCGTTAGCGCCATCCATGTGTGAAACCCGGAAACTTAGTTGCGCACCTAATAAATTTTTAAACGCGTTTTTCTCGAAACAACATTTTTTCACTTGGCGATCACGATATCTCGGAAATGGATAATCCGATTGACTTCAAATTTGTAGGAAATATAAAACACAAGCCTCTTTCTGACATGAATTTTTTCTTTCTAAAATTTGAATTTCTTTGAATTTCTTTTGGAAATGATTTGACTACAACTTTTTTTGTTATTGTAAAAAAATATGACCAATTTTCGACGAAAAATCGATATTTATTTTTCGGAATATTCTTTTAACTTCTAGTTTTTCTTTTCGCTTTATTTATTTTAGTTCATGCCATAGCCACATGTGTGAAGATTATATATCACTTTGGTTTTTTGTTTCAGACCACCCGGAGACGAGTTAGGATGGTCGCCATCAAGAGAAAACTTTTCTGAGGCGACTCGCGACAAACAATTTTACGAGCGCATTTTTTAATAAATTTGTTTTTTCAAATCATAAATGCAATAATGCTATGTTAGGAGAACAAGTCTATATAAATTAAATATTGATAGGCTTTACGGTTTAAGAAAAAGAAATTCCGAAGGAACCTCCTATTTCTAAGTGCTGTAAAGGCAAATGTACCCTTAATATCGTCAAGGTTACAAGTTTTATCCTTCACACGGATAAACAGAACGTCCCTATGTACATAAGTGGAGGAGGAAAATCGCATCAATGGCAGCGTCATTCAACTTCTTCAAACTTCTTCTCTTCGGTCGCGGTAACCGAGATTTCATTTCTCTTTACATAAACGATACAGTTCCGCGACTTCTGTGAGAGCAGCCGAATGCTCTGCCGCGTCAACTGTATTTTTGAGACGGAAAATTTGAGTTCCTCCAATCGAAAGCAATTGTTGACATGGTGACGGTTCTGCGGTTCGCGAAAAAGAATTTTCTGTTGCTGCAACCGAAGCTCATATAGCAGAAAATTTCTATTTGTCACTGCAGAAAAAAACGCCGGCGGGCGAAGATCATAAAGGGGAAGGATAAAAGTGAATGGGACGGGTTCTTTTCCTCAAGTTCGGCAGGTTCGCTTAAAAGTCTTGCGCGCTGTTGCCACGTTACTTTATTTTAGACTTGGGTTCGATAGGTTCCGCTTGCCGATGCGTGTTTTCGGACGTATATCGTTTAATACTCCCTGCGGAGCGCTGCGAACCAAGAGAGACATTTTTTCCGTCTTTTTAGCAGTGTTCCCCCCTCTCCCTCCTCTCTTTCTCTTTCTTTATCTTCCATGTCGACCACACGCTGCCACGCGATATCCAATTCGAACAAACGCGCGTTTGAACACACGCGCGTGCATAAATATCGCGTGCATGCGTGCGTGCGTGCGATTGAGAGGGAGGGAGGGAGGGGGACGAACGAACGCTTTTTGCAAGACCACTCCGGCGTAATACCTGCGTGGCGCACAGCGCGTAATTGTATAGCGGAATAAACGCGTATCCACACTGGGAGATGCGTTTGACCGTGCGCGTGCGCGCGTTGCTTGCACCGCGCCGACGAAATGTTTGTTCAGACGAGAAATAACGAAAGTGCATGGAATTTATGTCGACGCGACGCCGGACCGAACGGCCGTTTCAAATTTACTTTCGCAACTTCGCCGGAGCCCCGTTTGATTGATTAAAACAGCCCTCCGCCTAGCTGGGAAATAATGTTCACGTGCGCAGGCGCTCTCTCTCTCTCTCTCTCTCTCTCTCTCTCTCTCTCTCTCTCTCTCTCTCTCTCTCTCTCTCTCTCTCTCTCTCTCTCTCGCGCGCGTAGATTCCAAACTATATCGGATGTACCGGTCTACGTTGCAACGAAATATCTCCTTGTTTCCTCACCTGCGCGGGATAATGCTTACAAGCTGCGCTATGCGCACCCAGAGTAAAATATTGTTAGGTGTTTCGGTTAATCTCCGCTGCTCATTTAAATGGCTCCAGTTGCAAATGCAGTGAACTGTGACAACTTCTCACTGATAATCAGGAGGAAACATGGGGTTTGTTCTTTTCAGTTGAACTAGTGCTGCACTTGAATTGCGTTGGTTCAGAACTAGAACTGACGAGTTCTGACAGCAAAAGTTCATAGGTGCAGAGATGCCAGATAGGATGGAAAAGAACGCCGCAGTGCAGGAAACAACATGACGCTACACGTTATTCCAGTTAATGATTCTTCAGAAAATTATTATATTTTACCTTTATTGCACCTCTATTACACGCATAACCTATCTGGAATGAAGAACATGATGGTAATATATTGTTATTCCATGTTTGATTATTGATTAATATTAATAAAGAAAAAACTGCAGAAGTATCTAACCTAATAACTAATCTAACCTAATAACTGTACTTTAGTTGATGAATTACGAATATTACATCTCGTTTTTGGAATAATAACGTCTTATTATAAATTCGTATGTAACTATAAAAAATTTTCATATTAATCCAATTCATATAAATCCTCGTCACGTAAATTCTCGTTAAACCCAATTTGATCTGCAAATAGAACAAATTAAATACTTTACTTTTTAACAGAACAAAAAGTTAATAAATATATAAGTTAATAAATAAAACAAAAATAGTGCATTTGCAAATAGAACAGATTTACAAATAAAACAAACTGAAACTTCTTTCTAATAATTGATATACGCATTATTTTCCTCCATATTTATTTATTACTGACGATGAAAGATTCAAAGGACGAGATTTGTGTACGTGTATTATTCTAAGATCTGCTCGCTGCACTGAACTGCTTGCACTAGCTCCAGACCCTAGTACAAGCAGTACAGTGAACTGTTACACTAAGTTCTGCTGCACCGTTGGAAAGAACAGTAACATCTGATATCACTTTTGCTAGAAAGAACGCTTCAGTGTACACTTCTTGAACTAGTGTAGAGGATTCAGCTGGAAAGAACAAACCCATGATCCTCAGGGGGCAAACCAATGACTATAAGAAAATCAATTCCTTTTCTTCTTCTTCAAATATTATTGTACAAAAACACCTGCAGGTGTGTAAGGAACCTGAAAATTTTTAGTCAGCAAGGTAACATATTGTAGTTTTAAGGAAACAAAGCGAGCGAAACCCAACCGAGTAAAATAAGCTAAGTTCCTATTATCCATTACCCTCTGTATATTTTATTCAATAAAATAAAACAAAAAAAACTGTGACAACTGGAACTCATGCTATACTAAAGGTTAGACGTTTTTCAATAGAACTTAGTCCACCGCGGTTCACTTTTGCAAGCAGTGATATGGTTTTTAAATCAATTCAAAATGGAACGCAATAAGTTGTTTTTTCGATATGCTCTCCTCCACTGCTTTGATATAAAAAAAATTGCAGCTGAAACATGTCGAATATTAGTGGGAACTTATAGTGACTCTGCTCCATCAATAACATGTAGAGATTGGTTTCAATGGTTCGAAAGTGGCGATTTTGATGTGAAAGTCAGGGAACGTCTAGGTCAGCCAAAAAGTTTCAAGACGCCGAACTGCAAGCATTATTTGACCAAAATCAATCTCAAATACTCAAGAAATTGGCTGAGGCACTAAATCTTACAGTTTCGACAGTTTCTGACCGTTATATGCAATGGGGAAAATTCAGAAGGAAAGAAAATGGGTGCCGCATGAACTGACCAAAGCGAGCATGCTGAACCGTGTATTCATCGCCATTGCTCTGATTGCCAGGCAGAAGAAAAGAGTTTTTTGCATCAGATTGTCATTGGTGATGAAAAGTGGATCTATTATGACAATCCTAAATGCAAAGAATCGTAGGTAGAACCAGGCCAACCATCCACATCGGCGCCAAAACGCAATATTCATGGCTATAAGATCGTTGCTCTGTATTTAGTGAGATCAAGAAGGTGTTGTATATTATGAGCTCTTAAAATCGAATGAAACTGTTACGGCTGGCCAGTATCGACAATAATTATACAGTTTGAAGCTAGCGTTGGATCAAAAACGACTCTAAATCTCACACAATAAAAGAAAAGTGATTCCGTTGCACGACAATGCCTGGCCATACGTTGTAAAAGTCATCAAGAAAACGGACAGAGCGTCGAATGGAAGGTTCTTTCGCATACCGCGTATTCTCCAGACCTGTCTCCGTCTGATTACCACTTGTTCCGTTCAATGCAGCATGGCCTTTAAGACACACGTTTTCGAAATTACGAAGAGGTCCGAAAGTGGGTGGATGAATGGATTGCTTCAAAACCTGAGTTGTTCTACGCCGCGGAATTCATCTCTTATCAGAAAGGTGGGAAAAAGTAACACAAAATGATGGAAAATATATTTTGATCGATTAATCAATTCATTTCATGTAATAGAAACAAATGTGTTTTTCGAGCAAAAAGCAGCGGAAACATTAAAAATTTCCGACGTGGAAGGATTTTCCTGAGGAAGGGGAGGAAGACGACGCGCGCGCTTCTGTATTAAATGGAAGAATTTCTTTTTTCTTGGGAAATTTGTCGAAAGTTCGCCGAGGCAGCATCAGCCTTCGCTTTCTACGCGGATCTCGAGTACGTATAAAATATCACGCGCAAATACGACGAGTTCGGAAGCGAAACACGGAAACATGTCGCGTGCGTTAACCCTTCGCTTTACGTAGGATCGATCGTAGGACGTGGAAAATTTACGAAGGACGCATTACATGCCGCATATAACACGGTGTTTTAAAGACCTACACAACCGTTGCTCGCATGTGAGAAACGAGCCGTGTGTTCGTAACAATTTCCGAGCACTCTGTCGTGTTAATCCGCTTTCTATTGTTCCTGCCCGTCCAACACGATCGAGCTTTCATCATTTTCGTTATCGGCTGCCCGGCTACGAAACTTGCATAAAACGATAGCGCGCGCCGGGTTCATTGATATCGTGTGCCTCCTAAATATGTAAATTGATAAATACATCGAAGACGCTTTCGCTTACGCAACGTGGATTAATATTCAACGCTATCGACGCTCGTAAAATGATCTCTTACCCGTAGCCAAAGGTCATGTGATACACCTAGGTTAGGCTAATCCCCAGCAACAAATTCATTTTACGAGCGATGTGCTCAACAATAGTGCTACCCTTACACCATCACCTTGTGCGCAATATTAATAAAAACGAAATAAATATTAACTGGAAGTTATCCTTGATCTGTTTGTGACATTCTATAATGTTTTAAGGTATTTTGTAACAATATCTCCTGCAGATGCGTCTTCTTCAAAATTTCTGCAAGTGGTAGTTTCGGCAACTAGTTGCTTAAATTATGCCACGAGATTTCCTAAAAATTATTTATTTCATTGTACCAATGTAATTAATTTAAAAATCATGAAGGAATAAAAATAAAATACATAAACAAGTTAAATAAGTATGTATTTAACCGAAATTACAATTTGTATAAAAAAATAAAAAATATTTTTTAATTAAAAAACAAACGTTAAAGTTACAAAAATAAAATATTTTTGTTTTTAAAAACTTAACAAAGAAATTAATTAAAATCACGATTAATTTAAAAACTATGAAGGAATAAAAATAAAATACAAACAATTTAAATAAATACATGTTTAACTGAAATTACGGTTTCTATAAAAAAAAGTGAAAAAAAAATATTTTTAATTTTTTAAAAAATATTACAAAAATAAAATATTTTTGTCTTCAAAAGCTTAACTAAGAAATTAATTAAAATCACAGCCTCTATGAAAAACTAAGAAAAATTTTTTTAATTAAACATAAACATTAGGATTACTTATTAAAATAATTATTAAAATTATATTCATTGTTATGTAAGGTTTACTTTATGTGAAAGTTGATTTTATGTTTATAAAATCATTCTTTGACCACGTAACTAAAAATTGCAGACACTTTTTATTAGATTCTCGAAATTAAAATAACAGAAATAATAAAATATTCTCGATTTTAAAAACTTAATTAAGAAATAAATAACAATTAGAAAATATCTGTTTTTCGATTAAAACAAACGTAAATGTAAGTGACACAAAAGAAAAAAATGAACTGCTTTCTATAGACTTTGAGAACAATAGTCACAGATGTAGTTTTCCTTGGAAATTCACAAACCGTATACAATACAGGCAATCAATAGATGATACGACTTAAGAGAGCAGTCTTTGACCTTTGAGAGTGGTTTTTCAAATTACGGCAGTAAAGTATATGCAGAGTAAGGTTATGTCCAAACTACAGCATGCAAATATGTCAATTTCAATGTAGTATAAAAATGACAAGCAGCTAAATTAATACACCTCTTGAAACTTTCCAAGTGCCTTACATAAAAGTAGATGAACTTCTAAAACTAAAACAACCTTTACTTGCTCTTTTTAACAAGACGCTTTCGTGCATAAACACTCACTTCCCTCTATTAACTTTATGACGATGGATGAACTTCGCCTGATAATATGCAAATGGCGCTAAGGCTTCGGATTCTATGAAATATGAAAATGGTACAATTTAGGAGCTGGTACGATATCGGCGGCTTTCCCTTACGAGTTAATCGTACGCAGCGGCGGGAAATGCGAAAAGGAATCGAACGTCTGTGATGCTTCTTAATGTTCGCCATGATACGACGTTCTTGTCGCGAGTTGCTGTGTACGTTTCTTTACTTGTACGTGAGCTACGCGCGATGCTTCCACTATATTTTGTCGCGCGGCATAATTAGAACTGCACTATTATCAGTTCAGGCCACGAACCCGCCCGACGGTTATCCATGCGCGAAATGAGACGATAAATATAAGCGTCCGCGGCTATAAAGTCGCATGCGCCTAAATGCGCCTTGGGAATTAAATCGGCGATGTGACCGGATCCGTCGCAACCTATCAATTTCTGATATTATACCAAACGAATCCGACGAATTATGTTAATCCGGCCGGCTAAAGACTCCGTCGCGTGACTCCTCAAACCACATCTCTCTCTCTCTCTCTCTCTCTCTCTCTCTCTCTCTCTCTCTCTCTCTCTCATCGTCGTCGTCGTCGTCATCGTTCAAACGTCGTAGAACAGCTTTGATAAAGTTTTATCCTGCTCTTTACTTCCGCGACGGGCAAAGAAGAAATCGAATCACTCGGCCGAGTCGAGCGCGTCGTGAGCCCTAATTTGCATTTATATCGATTGCACGCCATAAACGAAAATATTAAATCCATTTTCGTGAGAGGCAAAGAGAGAGAGAGAGAGAGAGAGAGAGGGGGGAGGGGGAGGCAGAAGTGCGAGAGGGGGAGAGAGAAAGACTCGCCCACGCGATGCGCGCCGCCACGTCCGACGCTTTATTGCGAGCCTCTGAAAAAAATCAATCGCGCAGAAAGACGTGACGTGTCGCTTAGCGAACGCATCGTCGCCGTTCTTTCGTCCCGCGCGAAAATACCGCGATAATTTCGCGAGAGCGTATTTAATCGCGTTGGAGCCGCGCGCGCGTTACGAATCGCCGGCAATTTTCCGGCGGCGCGAAATGTACGTCCACATTAGATAATAATTTACTTTACCGATACACGCATATGCAAACACACGCGCAAGCGCGCGCGTTATTGTGTGATTAAATCATCGGTATAATTTTAGGATCGGAGTTATTTTAATATTAAAAATATCACACACCCAGCCTCCTCTGTGTGTGAGGCGGAACAATGAAGTCTCGCGGAAACATTTTTGGCGCTTTAAATGGTTTAATTAGTACGTTTCGCACCGTTTGTTCCGTAACTGGCATAATTGAATTACGCTAACGAATGAAATGCAAGTTCGTCGACCAAACGATGGGATTAAATGTAATATGTCATATACACGCGCACGCGCGCGCACGCCCATACGCTTTATGTATAACGAAGCATTTGTTATGACCGTCTCGTTAACGAGGATAAATAATTGCGACGAATATATGCGCATTTAATATTCATACGGTATAATGTCACGGTCTCTTTGTCGGCGTACCTCTCTAAATAATAATCCTATGATAATCCTCGCGTACCGTTAGATATCTGTCCGAATGACGAAATCAATGATCATTATTAATTCAATAATACACGCGACGAGTCAATTGAGCAATTTCGAAGCCGAACGCAATACGTCCGACGCAACGGACAAAATTCAACTCGTCATGATTGCCCATTCTTTCGGAGACTCTCAAAGGAGCCTTTATGTAAGACCCAGCCGACAGCATTGATATTTCCGAAACAATCGCCGAATCGACCAATTATCAGCGCGGTACCATAGCTTCCTTGTGTTCTTCGCGAACAATCTGAACAGTAAAGGATGAAATTCAAAGAAAAATCTATTGGATCCCATTTTTCTCCCCGACACGAGCTCTATCCGTTAATTACTAGGTCATTAAGTATGAAATGCCCGATTTCGAGTCAAAAGTTTGGGTTATTATAAACTCAAACTAGAAATAGTACAATTCAAGTATGCGCCTAAACCATCGGCACAGTTCTGCCATCTTAACGGTAGCTTATTTATGCCAGCAGCGAAGAAGCCTGAAGAGCGGGCGACGATGAAATCGCGGCAGGCGTTTTCCACAGCTTGTTGAGAATTGAATATTTTTCCTTGCAAGAAGTGGTCCAGTGCCTGGAAGAAGTGATAGTCAGTTGGTGCAAGTTCTGGTGAATGCGGTGGATGACGGAGAGTTTCCAGGTCCAGCTCCTGTAGTTTGAGCAGGGTTGTTGTGGTCGAGCGTTGTCTTGCAAGAGGATTGGCCTGTCTCTATTGATCAATCTCGACTGCTTAATCGCAAGCATTCTCATCATTTCGTCCAGTTGGTTACAATAGACATCCACTGTAATCGGTTGACCAGGTTTCATAAAGTTGTAGTGGATAATACCAGCGCTGGGCCACCAAATAGATATACCATTAGCTTTCTTTTGTTCGGTTTTGTTCTGCGTTCGGTTTTGGACTGCGTTTCGGCACTTCGTCTATATCCAATCATTGTGCCGAAAGCTTACGATTGTCAAAAAGAATCCACTTTTCATCACATGTAACAATATAATGTAAAAATGGTTCGCCTTTATGTCGTGATAGTCAAGAAAGGAAAACTTCGAGACGATTTCTCTTCTGACGCTCGTTTAATTCATGCGGAACCCATCTATCCAGCTTCGTTGCCTTGCCGATTTGTTTCAAGTGGTCCAATATTGTTGGGATAGTAACGTTAAACCTTGCTGCTAATTCACGTGTAATTTGAGATGTATCCGCTTCCACTACAGCTTTCAGCTCATCATTATCCACCTTGTTGGTCTCTGGTCGCCCACGTGGTTCATTTTCAAGATTAAAATCGCCAGAACGAAATTTTTCAAACCATCGACATAGTATGCGTTCATCAGCCACATTTTCGCCAAATACTTCTTCGTTGATTTCAAGCGAAATTTGATATTTCAAGTTGTCTGCGCTGCATTGGTTCCACGACGGAATTCATGTTTGAAAATAACACGAACTTTTGACTTCTCCATGGTTACATAAAAGTTGCTGTAATAAAGACAACTCGAAAGATAATCACAAACCAAAACATGTGTTTGAAAGAGTGATGATATACTTTCACAACAAAAAAGAACCAAGAACTGTAAATATGAAATATCAGAAATCGAATTTAGTACTTAAGGAAATCGGACATTTCATATTTAATGATCTAATAATTTTGCATGATTTTGCATGAATTCTTTCTTATAAAGATTTTCTAAAGAACAAGATTTATTTATTTCATATCTATTTAAAGCAATAAATTAATGCTTCGATTTAATTGATACTACGGTGATGTGCACCAAGAATTAATCGGCTTCATAAATCATGAAAATATCAAGCGACCGTGATCGAGCCTCTTTAGCCGTAAAACGGCCAGTTGTCGGCCGGCGTAATTAGCGTCGAAGAGCTTTAATTAGAATATCATGAGTCGTGCGTGACGATGCTCGACGTCATCGAGAGAAAGTTTCGGCGCTTCCTAGCGTGACGTGGTTTCGTTATCCTGAAATACGCGCGCGCCCACGTAAGACGCGCATTCCTCCGCGATACGACAACAATGCTATTCTCTCTCTTCGCAGGTTGACATCGAGTATGTGGATTTAGGACTGATACAACGCGCGAACAAGCAAACGCCGGCTTTAATATGCATAGGATGGCGCCGCGAGACCGCGCGCGATGTGCGCCCATAAAGAGCTAAGGGCCTCTTCCTCACCTTTCCCTCCGCAGCACTTAAGACGCGGTTATACAAGGTGTCTTATACTCGATGGATATTCTTTCACTCGGGGATCGTGCGATTTTATAGTTGCTTTATCTTGCACGGGGAGAGCGCGACGACGGAGGTCCGCCGTTCGGCGGGAGGTTTCAACGTTGAATATGTCAAACATTTCGACGAGTGGCTCTTACAAATCCAAATCTTTTTATTCTTACTTCCGTAAATCTTGCGTGAAACTTTCATCTCGATTCCGACTGAGCGAGGAAAAAGAACTTGCTGCGTTATATTGTATCTATATATTATATTATTTATTATATTATATTTATATCGTTTATATATATTGGTATATATATAAATTTATTTATATATTTTCTTATTTATATTTTATATTATACAGGGTGTATTATAAAAAGTACCAGGACGGCGAAATATAAATATCTAGAAAACTAAGTATTTTAGAAAAAAATATTTTAAACAAAAATTGCACGGTTTTGAGGGGAAAACAACTATATTATTTTGTTTACAGATGACGCCATCATCCTTTTTAACCAATTTTCCATCAACTTTAATGACTTGTCTGAAACATTTTCTTATTTGCCTAATATTTTTTTAAATATTTAAGGAAAACTTGATAACTTTTTCAATATTTAACTTATGATATCTCGCTAATTATTCGTTGGAAGAAAAAATAGTACTAAACTTTTCTACTCTATTTGGTCTCAAGAATATATTGTTACAATAGTACCCTAACTTTTATTAAGTTATTGAAATATTTGGAATTTTCAAAATCATCAAATTAATAAAGCGCTATTGTAACAATATATTCTTGAGACCAAATAGAGTAAAAAAGTCTAGTACCATTAGACTTCCAAATAGTTAGCGAGATATCGTAAGTTAAATATTAAAAAAGTTACCAACTTTTCCTTAAATATCTCAAAAAATATCAGGTAAATAAAAAAATGTTTCAGACAAAAGTTGTCCAAATTGATTGGTAGAAAAAGACAATATAATAAAAAATTGGAATTTCCATGTAAGAAAAGTGATGATCAGTGAATGTCTCTGGAAAGTGGAACCATCTATACACAAAATGATTGTTTCATGTCCCCCTTGAATCCATGCAATTTTTGTCCGAAACATTTCTTTCTAAAATGCTTCGTTTTCGAAATATTTCGACGTCCCGGTACTTTTTACACACTCCGTATATTTTTATTTATATACTGTTATATTTTATGAAGAAATTAATGAGAGAGCAAAAATGCGTTGCAAAGTTAACGATGAGATACAATTGCTGTTGTTTTTACTTGGCTCTCGGCTGCAGCCAGTAGCTGCACTTGAAACGATGGCTTTGAGACACCCCGTATATCCGTAAGACGGCGCCCGACCTCTTCAACCCGTGAATCATCGATTCACCACGGACACACCTCCCCATCACGTTCAACGTGTTTTTTCTATTCCACGTGTTTCGTCGATGGACGTGTGAAACGTGCGCGACTCCCGATTCTGCCGCGATATTTTAACCCCGTTAACCTCGCCGGGTTGCTTCTCTTCTAATTCTCGCTCGATTGACGTGTCACAAGCGCGTCATTACGGCCATTATGGGATGAATTGAAGAAGCGGAGCGGTCTCGGCGAAAAAGCTTTTCGAGTCTCTCGCGGAAGGCTGCTCGCTCCGTCGATTACGTGTGCACGCTTTGTAAATTTGCGAGTGCGCTGCGCGAAAAGTCCCGAAATGGAGGCTAATCTCCGCTGCGTTATGCAGCGACGTTAAGCGTTTTGCCTTCGCCCGGATATAACATGACAATAGAACGCATATTACGATACACAACATTAGCGTCGTCTGTTCGGCACTGATAGGGTTAAACCGTGGCTCAGTACCAAATTAACGTTTATGACAGCTCGCCATTCAAGCCTAGTTTAAGCCTAGCGTACGACCCACTCAGAGACGCCATTATCACCCTCGAATCCCATTCGAATAGCATGCGAGCTATTTTTGGGGAACGCAATGCAACGTCCGGCAGCCCGCAGCAGTCGAGGGGGAAGATTAAACAATGTCGACGTGCGCTACCGAACGTTAGTTATTCCCGAGTACCAAAAGAAAAAAAGTGCAATCGCGCAATGTGAACTTGGGAAAGCTCTTCCTCGCTGTCCGACGCGGTCGCTGGACTGTGACGAATTCAAATACGCCGCAATTATGCATAACTCAAGCCTGCCGGAGATCAAGTTAGTTTCAACTCAGACACCGAAAGAGAAGAGAGCTAGACAGCGTTCCTGCGCGTTCCTCAGCGTTGCTGAAAGTAACCGCACGCTCACGTTGAGGAATGCCGGCCGAAGGACTCGGCGCGAACGAGTTTTTCCGTCTGAGAGCCGACTTAACCTCCAATCGGATCCGCTCGCGGTTACTAAACATATTTACGGACTCAACTCGTCACGCGATTTATTCTTGCGCTGAGACACGTCACAAGGTGAGGCGGGGAAAAGGGAGAAAAGGGGAAAATTAACGCAAAGGGAAAATTAGTCGTGCCCGATGTGGCGGGGGGAGGGACGTGATGGAACCGGTAACCGTCGCCTGTCCCTGCAGAAAACTATTCGGTTGGTATAACTGAATTTCAGTTATGACAACTGAAATTTTGCGTTTCTCAGGAATCAACTGAAAATTCGGTTGCGACGCAAGAGAAATTCCGTTTGGAGGTTTCTGTTGTTCCAGAAATATGTTCGGTCACCTGGGCCAAACATTAATGTCGTCAAGGGTACAAGTTTTGTTCTTCGCACGGAGGGGGAAAACGTTTGAACGGCCGGATTGAAAGTCACATCATTGGCAGCGTCATTCAACTTTTTCAAACGAATCTTTCCGGTCGCGCTGAGATTTCGTTTCTCTTTACATATACGATATATTGGATCTAGTAGTTAATACTTTTCCATGAAATTTACATAGCTTGAAGCAAAATTTGAGATTGAAATATTCTGCCGCTCTTTTGTGGTTAAAGTATTGATTAAAGTATTGACATTTAACTTTTCGAAATGACATATGGTTTGGCGTTTGATGCACATCACCTCAAATAATCAGTAGTGTTCACAATGGCTACAAAGAGTATATTCGATACGCATTTCGCATTTCATTTAAACAAAAACGCTTCCGAAGCAGCCAAAATGATTTGTGCTGCTTATGGTGAAAATGTTGTGACCGATCGCATGTACCGAAACTGGTTTAAACGTTTTCGAAGTGGTGATTTTGATCTTCACGAACAACCACGTTCCGCTCAGCTGCAACAATTTGAAGACGAGGAGTTGCAGAATCTACTGAATGAAAATACGGCATAAACACAACAAGAACTCGCGGAAAAGCTGAGAGTAAGCTATTTGCGATCATTTACATCGTATGGAAAAGGTATAGAAAGGAGAAAAATGGGTCCCGCACGATAAGGTAACCATTGACAACAAAAATCGCCGATTGACCATGTGTGTTATCTTGCTCGCCAGACAACAGAAAAATGATTCTTTTCACAAAATCGTAACTAGTGATGGAAAATAGATTATATATGAAAATTCTAAACGTAAAAAATCATGGGTAGATCCTGGTCAACCGACAACGTCGACAGCAAAATCCAAACGTTTCGGAAAGAAAGTTCTTTCTATATGATGGGACCAGAAAGGCGCTATATTATGAGTTCTTGGAACCGGATAAAACCATTCAAAAATTTACTAAGAGCAATTGATATATTTGAGCAATTGAGGAAAAGTCATTTGCTGGGCAAGCAACTGTAAAGTCATGCTGCTACACGACAATGCTAAGCCGCATACAGTACCACAAAGGAAACCATTTTACTTGGGCTACAAAGTTCTCCCACATGTGGAGTATTCTCCAGACCTGGCTCCATCAGGTTTTCACTTGTTTCGGTCGATACAACACGCATTGCCTGATACACTGTCTGATACACGTTTTTCGACAGTTGATGATGTACGAAATTTCATCGATGACTTTATAATCTCAAAGCCACCAAAAGTTTCTATCATGATGGGACTCGGCAACTCGATAAATGCTCGATAAATGGCGTAAAGTCATCGATAACAACGAAGGATATTTCATTGATTGATCTTGTTTTATTGATTTTTAAGTAAAGATTGGAAATTGTGGGAAATCGCGGCAAGAATTAACTATTAGACTTTATATCGGGCGTATCTCACCACCCGTCCACCTCGATTATTTTGTAAACGCGACATTTTAGAAAAAAATGTATCAGAGAAAAGTTGTATGGTTTTAAGGGAAACATAAAACGACTGTATCAGTTTCTTTACAGGTGGCGCCACTTTCGAGATATTCACTGATCATTACTTTTTTTAAATGGAAATCCAAATTTATTACTATATCATCTTTTTCTACCAATTAATTTGAACAATTTTTGTTTGAAATATTTTTTATTTGCCTAATATTTTTTGAAATATTTAAGGAAAAGTTGGTAACTTTTTCAACATTTAACTTATGATATCTTGCTAACTGTTTGTTGGAAGAAAAAATGGAATCAAACTTTTTTACTTTATTTAGTCTCAAGAATATATTGCTGCAGTAATGCCCTAACTTTTGTTAACTTATCGATTTCTGGAAATTTTAGAATTATCAATCAAAATTAATAAAAAATCAGAGCTCTATTGTAATAATATATTCTTGAGACCAAATAGAGTAAAAAAGTCTAATACCATTTTTTCTTTCAATAAACAGTTAACAAGATATCGTAAGTTAAATGTTGAAAAAGTTACCAAATTTTCTTTAAGTATCTCAAAAAATATTAGGCAAATAAAAAAATGTTTCAGACAAAAATTATTCAAATTAATTGGTAGGAAAAGATGATATAATAAAAAGTTGGGATTTCCATTTAAGAAAATTAATGATCAGTGAATATCTCGAAAGTGGCGCCATCTGTAAACAAACTGATATAGTTGTTTTATGTTCCTCTTGAAACCGAACAACTTTTCTCTGAAATATTTTTTTCTAAAATGTCGCGTTTACAAAAAAATCGAGATGGACGGTCAGATACACCCGGTAATTCTCCGTGGGAGCGGTCGAACACTCCGCTACGGCAACTATATTTTCGAGACGGAAAATTTGAGTTCCTTCGACCGACTGCTGTTATTGATAAGAATGCTTCTTCGGTTTGCGAAACGGAATTTTCTGTTAACGCAAGCGAAGCTCGTGTAAGAGAAAATTTCTAGTCGTCACTACAGAATATTTTTCCGCGTGCAGCAGCGGTATCCACTTATGGTAATCCCGGCTAATACGACGCTCTCCTGCATCAGCCGGCACGTACCAGCAGCAGCAGCAGCACCATCAGCACTTGCCCGTGTCATTTACATATGTTGCGACACGTCGGGCGTACGACAGCTTCGTAGACAGCGGAACGAGATATCGCGTGCGCGCGCGAAAAGAATGGATTTGTCTCACCCTCGTCTGCTCGCCGCGCCGTCGCGCGTGTCTGCGTCGCCGTTTGCCGCCGCGACTCAGGGGGTCACCCACTCGCGCACGTTCATGAGAGAACACCTCACCTACTCATCCACCCACCGACTCAACTAACCACCCACCAAAGCCACCCAGCAGCGGCAGCGGCAACCTAGCATCCGCCTAACAGCGCGATTATCCACGTCCGCCACGTGGATGAGGTTCAAGGGCTACTCGAGCGGGATTTTAGCTCCTCCACGGTTGAATACGTCGTAATTAGTTTCTGCGGCGACAGGGAGCGAAGCGTCGAGAGCGCCGACCGGTTTCGGTATCAGTTGATTCGGAGCGAACGTCGCGCGACGCGCCCGCAAGCGTGACCGGAAATTCACAGATACACATTCAGGCTCAATAATGTCTACTCGCGTGGAAAAAAAAGCCGCATATATCCCGCTCGAGACACCCACAGCAGTTTACCGATACCGTTATTAATCTTCCCGGTGCCACGCGGTTTGAATCTCCCGCGCTTTTATTTTGCCCGGCGAACAATGGCGAATAATAGCGGATTTTCCACCTCGCCGATCAATTGAGGTATTGTGAGCGTATGCATGCGGATTTTATCAATATTTGAAAACAGTTTCGTACGGTTTTACACGTGTGTGGCTCTCCATCACACTCCATCGAAAAAAGAAAGGAGAAGAGCGGAGGGGAGAGGTGCATGCGTGCCTGCGTATATGTGTGCGTGCGATAATGCTTTGACGTTGTTGCGCGACGTTACACGCGGAAAAATATTACGCGTAGTGACAAATGGAAATTTCCCATTTACGTGAGGTTCGGTTACGGTAACAAAAAATTTTGTCTCGCAAACCAAAAAACCACCTCACCACATCAACAACTGTAGTTCTTTCGACTGAAAGAACTAAAATTTTCCGTCTCAAAAATAGAGTCCCCGGAATCTTTTGGGAATAAAAGATTGTGAACATTAATCCAATTAAATTGAGAGAAAAAGTCAAATGCCATTTTGCAAAAATCGCCATAGTTATTAAAGTATCAATGATTGAAAATTATCACATATAGAAGCTATTTTAGTTTGAAAATTTGTGCACTCATTTGCAAAATGGTGAAGGACTTTTCTCTTCAGAATGACCTAATCTACAATTATATGATAACTATTGTGCCTAACAACAAGTACAAGATTTAGGATTCAAATTGCTGTTGTTCAATATGCTGAGCAAAAAAGTCTTTTACAAATTTTGCAAATAAATGCGCAAATGTTCAAGTTATCAATTAAAACAGCTTCTGTAATATGGTCATTTTCAATTATTGATAATTTAATAACCGTTGCAATTTCTGCAAAATGCTACGTGACTTTTCTTCTCACTTCCCCGTACAATTATAAAACAGCAAACGTTCATTGTTGTGACAATAAAAGATTTTTCCTCAGTGCGGCAATCTCATCGTGATTTTTGCACGAACTTCTCTTTTCTCTCATCCCCCTCTTCCAGGCGAAAGCGGAGTTCTCAGGGTGAGAATACCGGCTACCGATGAATCTTCGCGCGGTGTCCGACGGGCGGAAATTAATTACGCGAGTAAAGGAGTAAATTAATAAACGGCCTTTTAAGACTGAGAGTCCGTAGAGCCGTGTAACAATTTGCGGGGAAAATATGCGCCGCGTAAAGATCTCGGCGAGGCGAAAAGCACACGGCGGAGCAGCTTAGTAGAAGGTACCCGAGGGAACTCTACTAAAGTGTTTTCGTGACGAAAGATTTTCGGCGTAAGCGCGGGGAAACGGAGGACGGGAGGAGGAATCCTCGTGGTTCTCCGTGTTATATATAGACGCATGTCAGCGCGCTCGCTCGCTCGCTCGCTCGCGTGCGCGCGCGCGCGTGTCCGCCCGCGAGCGGCCACGCGGGTCCCTCGGATTTTTACGGAGCACGTAGCGATTCATGGGGTTTCTTACGAGCTGCCTGACCAAAATTCATCCCCAACATCCCTTCCGGGTCCCAAGATAGCTATCTGCGGCGAAAGTGTGAAGAAAAGGTACGTAAAGTGCCGCGAGAACGGCGAGAGTGGAGTTATGTATATCTCCACGGCACGCCGGCGGCGGAGTGCCGAAACACTCGGGAGTTTATTTACTTCGGACGCAGAGAAATATTATTCGCCGAGCGCGTATATAACGTATAACAATGAGGCGATAGAATAAAAGTACTTGTCGATGCGCCTCCAAGTTGCGTCTGATCACGTGTGATTCATGCGATGCGCAATCAGCGCAACGGTTATTACAGCGTATTACATTCCGAAATGGCGTCATCAGGCTCGGTATAACTCTTCGGTAAACAGAAAATTCGAAAAACGTGGGATAACAATGGTCCACGCGAGAAACTCTCAAACTGCCGAACCAGTTTTGCGTTTCGATTTTTCATCGAACATTTTACATTTCATCGTGCCAGCCATTATCGAGACCGATTCCGACGACGTGTGACATATGACTGTTTTTATACAGGATGAGATACCTAAAACAGACGACTTGAGTAACTTTGAAAATATATAAGAGAAATATTGTTAGAAAAAAAAAAAGAAATGTTAAATATAGAAATTGTAGGGTTTTAAGCGACACTAAATACTGGATTGTATGAACTTGAACGGCGTCATCAAGGTTGCGGGAAGATCATCTTGAATTTTTTAAATAGAAACTTCCATTTTTTATGATATCATTTCTTTCTAATTAATTTAAACAATTTTCGAAATACTTTTTATTTGCCTGATATTTTTTTGAGATATTTAAGGAAAATTTGGCAACTTTTCCATGATGATTTTGAAATTTCCAACAGTCGTCAAGTTAACCAAAGTAAGTACTATTGTAACAACGTATTCTTGAGACCAAAGAGAGTTAAAAAGTCTAATACCACTTTTTCTTTCGACAATTAGTTACCGAGATATCGTAAACCGAATTTCGAAAAAGTTGCCAAGTTTTCCTTAAACATCTCTGAAAATATTAGACAAATAAAAAATTGTTTCAAATAAAAGTTGTTCAAATTAATTGGTAGAAAAATATGATATAATAAAAAATAGGGATTGTCATAAAAAATTCAAGATGACCTTCCCGCAACCTTGATGACGCTGTTCAAGATTATACTAATATTGCTATGTGATGCATCACTTAAAACCCTTTAACTTCTGTATTTAACATTTCTTTCTATCTTACATATTTTTAAAGTTATTCAGGTGCTTATTCTGAGAGTGTTTAAATATAGGATGTTTAAAAAAAGGATTCAGGACTTTAAGGGAAGATAGTGCTCACGAAATGGGGGGAAAAAAGTCCTGACAAGCATATGTGGAGAAATTAATATTATCAATTAATATAAAGTTATGAACAATTGTTTCTTTTAATTGAAACTAACGACTTACTCGCTTTTTTGGTATTCTCCGATGTAATTTGTCCATGTCATTTATCGAAGATAAAGAGTGCTATGCTTTAAAAGCAAAAATCCCTTAAAAAAAGTCGCTCCGTGTTTGCTCGAGGTGTAAACAAACTTCTATTTTCTTTTCATTTATATACGCGCTGTACCCCAACAAACAATTGTTAGTCACACATCCTCGTGAACGGTGAACAGTCGCAGAGAGTTATCACAAAGTACAGTTTCATAGTACGCTAAGAAGAACACTATATTACTCTAATCAAGAAATGGCGGAGATATATTTCGTGTATAGCTACGCAGCAGAAACGAGTAGGCCATTTTAAGAACCCATTAAAATGAACCATTGCTCACAAGTCCGATAATATTAATTTTTCGGCCTAGGTTTATCAGGACTTTTTCCATTCACTTTGTGAATACTATCTGCCCCCCTAGAGCCCTTCTCCCTAAACACCCCGTAT